>NW_021352469.1:0-824 GCF_001605985.2 Dendrobium catenatum | reverse complement strand
TCCTTGAGGCTACTCGGATAAAAAACGAGGTCAACACCCTCATTTCTCCTAAGAGGAGACTCAAGCAAGAAGAGAAGAGAATAGAAATAAGAGAAGAGAAGGAGGGAAAAAGCTCATCCTCGACCACCGTCGGTGTTTTGCCTGACTTTCAAGTGACGTCGGAGTTCCACCCGATTTCCAAATGACGCCGGAGTTCCACCCGATTTCCAAGTGACGCTGGAGTTCCACCCGACTTCCAAGTGACGCCTGAGTTTCATCCGACTTCCAAGTAACGTCGGAGTTTCGTCCGACTTCCAAGTGCCGCCGGAGTTCCGCCGGAATTCTGTCCGACTTTCAAGTGACGCTAAAACTCTACCCGATCTCTAAGTGATGTTGGAATTCTATCTGATATACAAGTGACTATGGGATTCAGCTAGAATACACAACATCATCGAATTTCAAATTCTTGTTTTTAATTGGATTTCAATCTGAGAGCGGTTCATTGTAATTTGATCGTCCCAAATTTTAAGAACGAGTTAGCCTCTTGTATCTCAAGTAAACACTAGTGTAGTGGAATTCTCTCAACTGGGTGTGGCCTCGTGGTTTTTCCCTTTTAAGGGTTTTCATGTAAAAATATTTGTGTCATATCTATTTTCTGTTTGTGTGATGGATATCCGTACAACGCTAAGACGAAGAATTCAAAACACTATTGCCGCGTATATTCCAGCCCGCAAAAAAAATTATAATAATGACTTATTAAATAATAATTAACTATATTTTTGCACATGGCCTCATCAATCATCACTGCGTGCGACTTGTTTGAAAAATTTAAGATAAGTTCTCTT
>NW_021352468.1:0-239 GCF_001605985.2 Dendrobium catenatum | reverse complement strand
GGATTTGGTGTCGTTGGGTTCGTATTTTTGAGACGTTGAGTTCAACTATAAGTTTGTTGAAATTGGAGTTCGGATGGTCCCAAATTTTAATTTCGAAAGTTTCCAACTTGATTTTGCATTGAGATTCGTGCCCGATCAAGATTATATATATATATATATTATTGCGTCCTGGAGTATTCGCGACAGTAGAGAATTATAAATATTAACGTCTTAGCATTGTACGAAGATCCAGCACACAA
>NW_021352467.1:0-320 GCF_001605985.2 Dendrobium catenatum | reverse complement strand
CGGCGGGGAGGCCGGGGCCGAATTTTCGGAGCCCACAGAAACTTGGAATATAATATTAATTATTTCTTTATCTTGATAACTTCTATCATTGGGGAGGCACAGATTGGTATCAATATTTTTTAAATGTATATATAAATATAGTATGCCACCAACCAACATAAATATAGTATGTATATATATTTTTTGCATTTACAAGTGCATCTTTGCTTAGCTTAATTTTTTTTTTTATGATTTATATCAATATTAAGAAGGATAGAGAGTAATGTAAAATAGTCATGAAAATATATCTTGATCTTTTGACCAAGTTTAGAAGCAAAGAT
>NW_021352466.1:0-616 GCF_001605985.2 Dendrobium catenatum | reverse complement strand
CTGGACTGATGACTTTTCACTATTGACCTAGTATAAATCTAAGGGTTTAGGTCATCGACAACTACTCCTTCATCAAGCCCGCCAAACCAAGTAGCATTGGGCCGAAAGAACATAAATCTTTTGACAAATCGCTATTGATAAATCAGGCAAGTCTTCAGCAATCTCTGAGACACAAAGCACATGGCAAAAGAACCAAAATCTCAAGACTCAAGCTAAAGCTACAAAAATAAGTATCCTAGATGATATCTACGAGTGTCCCTAAAAATTGAGGGTATTTTAAATATTTATTTGGGTTGACATCGCACCGCATATCAAGATCCCCAAATAAATATTTAAAATTTCTTGCCAAAATGTAGTCAAAGGAGGGAAGAATATGGAAGTTCCTCTGTAAACTAAAAGTGCTATCAACAAAAAATATAGTTTTAGAAAGATACGATCAGTATAAGAGACAACAAAGTCCCACCAGATGATGAATCTATAGAATTTAGATAAATCTTGAATAATATTAGCAATATACAATAGAAATATCACATTTATACATAATTATGGAAAACAAGAATATTGAGTATATATAAAAAATTATAAACTAAAATGACAATGGTACTAAAAGAAGAGT
>NW_021352465.1:0-473 GCF_001605985.2 Dendrobium catenatum | reverse complement strand
GTTTTCAAAAGCCTAAACAATTAATCAAAGTCAATCTAGTATTCCCAATAAGAAAATAAATGAAACACTTCCTTGCACCAAACATACTCATCAATGCCTTCAAAACATAATTTAAGGAACTTGATAGGGAAACTTGTTCTTTTTAATAACAAGTTGCTACTTCCAAAAAGAATACCTTTTATTCCTTTGTTATTATATTAAAAAAATTTAACATGTTAAATAACAAAGTTAAGACTTTTAAAATGATTATAAAAGAAAGAGCTTTGGCTTCACTTGTAACAGCTTTTGGCCACTATTTTCTGTAGCTTTCACAAAATTTAAGTATTAAAAAACTATTTTAGGTCTCATTTGTGATGACTTTCTTACTGCTTTTTAAAGTAGCTTTATAGTACAAAATTTAAACTAGAAGCCGCTTTAAGAAGCAGTAAGAAAGCTGTCCCAAACGAAATCTTAACCTTTACTTTTTTTTTTTA
>NW_021352464.1:0-226 GCF_001605985.2 Dendrobium catenatum | reverse complement strand
GTATCACATGAGATTATCATATATATATATATTAAATTAGTATCATTACAATATAGTACATTCTTTCACTACACATTAATTATCTATATTAATAATATGCTTAAATGAAAAACTGAATTATTTATTTAGTATAAATTATAAAAAATTTAATAACCTCTACTTTTTTTAGTAAAATTCAAAAATATTATAATCAAAATGCTCATATTATTGACATCCATCACATACA
>NW_021352463.1:0-232 GCF_001605985.2 Dendrobium catenatum | reverse complement strand
CTTGGATGTTATACACATTGAGAAAAACTTATTGGATAATATTTTTAATATAATTATGAATGTTAAAGGTAAGAGTAAAGATAATGTCAAAGCAAGGATGGACATTAAAGAGTTTTGTCGACTAAAAATTTTGGAGTTAGTAACAACAATTGGCGGTAAATTAATGAAGCCCAAAGCTCCGTACTCTTTTACGTTGGAGCAAAAAAGATCGATATGTCAGTGGTTTAAAGGT
>NW_021352462.1:0-235 GCF_001605985.2 Dendrobium catenatum | reverse complement strand
CTCACTCTCCAATTAATTTCTATCAAAAAGCTTCTTCTTCACACTCCTGTTGATGATGAAATTATTCTGGTCCGAAGACCAATCAGAATGTGCCATGTCATCCCTTGCTCGGTGCCCGGCTCGATACTGCTCGATACCACGGCTCGATACTACTAACGTGACGCATTCTAGTTGATCTTCAAATGGTGAACTGCCTTCAGGCGTCCGCTCAGAATAATCTCTCATGCCAATGACC
>NW_021352461.1:0-230 GCF_001605985.2 Dendrobium catenatum | reverse complement strand
TCCAATACCCTAATCATCCTGACCTTCACCCTACCTACTACTCGAACAATTCCTTTACTGCTCTTCATAGTACTCGTCTCCACCCAGGAGATGGGGAAGGTCGGGGGGCTAGAGAGGAGGAGGCTCCCGCTCCCGCTCCCGTTCCGGATCCTGTCCCTCTCCATCAGCACTCACCCTTTGATCAGTTGATTGCGAGATTTGATCGTTGGGAGACTAGGTTTGACGCCTAC
>NW_021352460.1:0-486 GCF_001605985.2 Dendrobium catenatum | reverse complement strand
CTTAGCTACTAGTCTTGCTTTATTCCTTATTATTGTTTCTAAATCATTCACCTTATTCTTGAAGACCCATTTTGTTCCAACCACACTTTGCTCTTTAGGTCTCTTAACTAACTCCCAAACATCATTTTTGGTGAATTGGTTTAGCTCTTCTTGTATTGCTAGAATCCAAAATTCATCTTTTAAGGCTTGATCTATACTTGTAGGTTCTATCATAGAGATGAATGCTGAGTGACTAACCTCCTTCCTAAGTCCATGCTTAGTTCTTACACCTTCTGAAGGGTCTCTTAAAATTAACTCTTTAGGATGACTAAAATAATATCTCCATTCTCTAGGCAAATTTTCCTGAGGTTTGACCCTTTCTCATAAGGTCATAGTCTCAACTCCTTGAATTGCCTCTATTTCATCATCTTCAGTTTTAGATTTAGAGGGCATATCTGATTCATCAAATAACACATGGGTGGATTCTTCTACTACAAGGGTTCTCTT
>NW_021352459.1:0-398 GCF_001605985.2 Dendrobium catenatum | reverse complement strand
TCAACTCATTATAATGCCTAATATTTATTAAAAATATTAAAGTACAAAAAAATCATCAAAATAAAAAAGTCAACATTTTGGTCAACTCTAGGTCAAAACCGGGTCAAAACTCCCAAAAATCATAACTTTTCATAGAAAACTCCAAATTGAATGTACTACATGTCTAACAACTCATAGTAAGGTCTAATTTTTTTTTTTTAAATCTGAAACTCTTAAGATTAACCTTAATTTTAAAAATCAAATTTTGACCCTTTAGTTAACATATCCGGATAACTTTCAAAATCCATTAACTCTCCCAAATTCCAGAATTTTCTTAATAGGCTAATAAAATTCTCAACTAATCCATTAAAATCAGCAACCAGCTCCCTGTAATATCAATCCACTCCTTTAATTCCAAC
>NW_021352458.1:0-356 GCF_001605985.2 Dendrobium catenatum | reverse complement strand
CTTTTTGAAAATTAAGGCTTGTAAGAATATCTCAGCCCCCCTCCTCAAACATGTGTCGAGCAGCAAAGGGGATTGCTTAACACAAGTTAAAAGGGTGAAGAGGCTAAGTACATGCCCAGAAAGTTTTCTTAAAGAAAATTTTGACATATACTAGCCCACAAGAAGGTCGTATGGGGTAACATATGACAACTTAGAGTTTAAGAAAACTTTGAAGAGATTTTGAGTGTCGGAAGGTTTGAAAGGGGTTTTTCTTATAGGCTCCAAAACACAACGGACAGAGTTTCCCCTTGCCCGAAGGCTTATGGAACTGTAAGAAAACCCAAGTAAAAAGAATAGTTTAACCCTCCCCACCCTTA
>NW_021352457.1:0-314 GCF_001605985.2 Dendrobium catenatum | reverse complement strand
TGATGGAAAATTTGGAAATTAGAAGCTCTTATTGAAATCCTATGCCCTTATTCAGAATTGACTTTGGTAATGAAGTTCTAAAAATCTCTTTCAAATAAAACATTTTGCATCATCTACAAATTTGTATATTTATTTAGAAGATAAATAGTTTATTGGTGTTTACATTACATTGGTAATGATGAACATGTCTATGTAGATCATCTTGATCTGTTTGTTGGAAAGTTTTAGTACCAACTAAGAAGTTAAATCTTGAATATGTGAATAATATTTAATTAAAATAAATGTAAAAAAAAAACCATGTTAATTCTCAAATT
>NW_021352456.1:0-208 GCF_001605985.2 Dendrobium catenatum | reverse complement strand
TTTTAAATATATTCTATTTGATTTTATTTTAATTTATTTAAATAATTAATATTATTTAGATATATTATATTTTCTTATTATTTATTATATTTTGTATGTAATATAATATATAAATGTCAATAAATGAGGGCGAAATATCTGAGCATGATCAATAGTCATAAAGTTTCCATAAGAAGGATGGTAATGAAGTCATAGTCCGTGTCGACAT
>NW_021352455.1:0-226 GCF_001605985.2 Dendrobium catenatum | reverse complement strand
AACGAGACGGCATTGAACATGTGATTAAGGGTGATCTATAACCGTTTTCAATTCAAGAAATTGGGATCTATGAAGATGCTGCGTATTTCATACCAAAAGGGTCCTCGTCCCGTTCTAAATTGGAGATCAAAATTGAGGAGAAAATGGTCAGACAAAAATTCAACCAAAAGAAAGAAAAAGACAAAAATATCGATCAAGAAATGACTCAATCGAGTAGTGAAGACGA
>NW_021352454.1:0-605 GCF_001605985.2 Dendrobium catenatum | reverse complement strand
GAGCTCCTCTTTCTGATCTCTTCTGATCTTCCACCAATAGTGCAAGCTCCATACCCTTGCCTAAATTCCTTGGCTCCAACACTCTGACAGCTGTTCGTATCTCCGGTTTGAGCCCCTTCATGAAATTTCCCTCTAGGGCTGATTTTGAGATGTGATCCAAACGGCTAGCCAAATACTCGAATATGTCCCGATAGTCAGCCACAGTCCCCTCCTGAGTCAGAGCAAATAACTGCTCATAGAAGTCTCCTCCCCCATCGGCTCGGAAACGCTCTAATAAACAATCCTTGAACTCTCTCCAATTCCTGATAGGCTCTCTCCTGTCTCGCCACTTATACCAGGCCAACGCTTTCCCCTCCAGACACAATCCTGCCGCCGTCAGCTTCTCATCGTCTGTCAACCCGTTGACAACAAAGTAACGCTCCACCGTGTATATCAAACCATGGCCATCTTCCCCCTCAAAGATGGGCATCTTCAACTTCCTCACCTTCGGATCCCTTCCGTAATTCCGTTACCCCGGTACTCTCAATAACCTCCCATTCCTCGAAGATGAGGTGCTCCCCAAGTGCAACGGTCCTCCCTCCGACGTTGGTATCCGAATCCGTCAT
>NW_021352453.1:0-397 GCF_001605985.2 Dendrobium catenatum | reverse complement strand
CTACAAAAATTAAAAAATAAAATATATATTTGTTTAATATTAAGTACATCATCATATACCTTCAAAAGCGATTCAACTAGAGAATGCATTTTGCGATGCCTTTTGCTGCTGTGCTAGGGTTTAGCCGACCCTTCGTCTTCGACGAGTTCTGAGGGTTTTCCTCTCATTTTAAGGCTATGTTATTAGTTTCCTTCCTGTTTTCGATGGATAAACTTCGTGATCCTGGGTTTTTGAACGGGTCTTCCGCGCCTCTCTCGTTTAAGGAAGCTCTTGCGGGTTCTTCGTCGCCTTTCCCTGATTTAAAGGTTTCTTCTCATCGTGGGGCTCTTTTTATCTCTGAGGAAGAGGTGCGATCTCTCATTTCTCCTTTCGATTTTGCGTTAGTTGGCAGATTTCC
>NW_021352452.1:0-567 GCF_001605985.2 Dendrobium catenatum | reverse complement strand
TTTCCTAAGGATTTCATGTTCCTTTTATAGTTCTTCAAACTCTAAACTTAGACTAGCATGTATTTTCTTCATTTTCTTATATGCATCATGCATGTGTTCATAAACTTTAAACAGTTCATCATAAGTTAAGTCACATACCTCTTCTTAATATGACTGATCAAGGCTATCAGCCATTAAGCACAGATTAGTGTCTTTCTCTTCCTTTCAGTCTCTAATGAATCTGAATTTGGGTCCGCCTAGAAAGCTCTTTGAAACTTCTTCTTACCCTTCTTTACAGTTGTTTTCTCCTCTACCTTCTCCTTGCTAGGAGTGGCTTTAAGTTTTGGGCATTCAGTCTTGATATATCCAGGTTTCCTGCACTCATAATAAATTATATCATTTGAAACCTTGGCATTTCTATTAAATTTACCTCTATTTCATTATTGGCGTCTCTTCTGGTTCCTCTTTAGAAAGCTTCTAAATTATCTAGTCATTAGAGCGATGTCATCTTCATTCTCAAGTTGTGCTATGTTCTTCTCCCTCCGTGGTTTACCTGCATCAATCTTTCTTTGGCTAACTCCTTGCTCG
>NW_021352451.1:0-532 GCF_001605985.2 Dendrobium catenatum | reverse complement strand
AGGTTGTTATTTAGCTTTGAATCTAATGGCTAATACCCATCCTTTTATTGGAAACATTTATTGTTCTGCAGTCTTTTTAAACTGGATTAATAGGAATAAGTTGGTTCATGGTGGAAAGGAAGATAGCACCTCTTATATAGTAGCCAATGCTATAAGCATTGCTGAAGCATCGTTCAAAATAAATTCAGATTACTAGGAAACCAACCAGCTTTCACAGCTGTCCTATCATTGGTTTCCTCCTCTTCCCGAATGGATTAAACTTAACATAGATGCCTCAATTAAAAGCAATTACAATGCAGGTATTGGTGGTGTCTTTCGAGACAATAGAGGGAGATTTCTATGTGCATTTGGATTGAAGTATAAGCACTGGGATCCAGCTCAAATGGAGATGCAAGCAATTTTGTCTATTAAATCTTTCATTCTTGAATGGAGATATGACTACAAAGGATTTATAATAGAGGGTGACAATAAAAATATTATTGATTTTGTCCAAAAAATCTTTAATAAGCAACCTAGAGAAGAGGAAGAAATA
>NW_021352450.1:0-292 GCF_001605985.2 Dendrobium catenatum | reverse complement strand
ATCTTTCCTTCTTGTACCACTAGTCATGCTAATAATAAGACATAACAATTATTTGTACTACCAAATACCAATAATAAAACAACATGAATACAAAAATGTACCAGTTTGCCAGGGTCCAAGGGGGCGCTGCCCCCTGGCGGGGTTCTTACAAAATTTTATTATAAGAGTAATTTTGAAATTCTGCTTGTTGTACCGCTCAGTACCGAGCATGTACAGCTCAGTACCGAGCATGTACAGCTCAGTACCGAGCATGTATCGCTCAGTATCGAGCATATACTGCTCGGTACCGAGC
>NW_021352449.1:0-340 GCF_001605985.2 Dendrobium catenatum | reverse complement strand
TTCATGATAATGTTACAATCACAAGTTCAGAAGTTCAAAAGTTCACAAGTTCTAATTAATACAATCATCAAACATAAAAAATATCAAATCATCATTTGTATCATCACTGTCTGCAGATGGCTACTCCTGTTGGTCCTTCTTCCTTTATTTTTCAGCTCTATAGGATTACAACTCTGCTTGCATTTCATTCTGAACCTTTCTCATTTCTTCAATCTCTCTAGATTGAACTCTTTTCATCTCTTCAATCTCTCTAGTAAGACCCAGCTTGGATAGAGAAAGAACATCACTTTTTACTATTTTCTACTTATGCCATCTCATATGGCCTGCTGAACTCATTGAT
>NW_021352448.1:0-422 GCF_001605985.2 Dendrobium catenatum | reverse complement strand
CAAGAAGAGTTAAATCAATTTGTAAGAAATAAAATTTAGGAATTAACTTCAAGGCGAAAAGATCAAAGTGTTGTTGGAACTAAGTGGTATTCAAAAATAAAATGAATGACTCAAGAGTAGTCATTAGAAATAAGGCTAAATTAGTTATTAAGGGGTATAATCAGATTGAAGGGATTTATTTTGAAGAAACTTTTGCCCCTCTAGCTAGACTTGAAGCAATTAGGATTTTGCTAGCCTTTTCCTGTTTTAAAGGATTCAAATTATATCAAATAGATGTGAAAAGTGCCTTCTTAAATGTGGTAATTGAAGAATATGTTTTTATAGAATAACCATCAGGTTTTAAAAATTCAAAATACCAAAATTATGTTTTTAAATTGAAAAAGGTATTATATGGATTAAAACAGGCACATAGAGCTTGGTAT
>NW_021352447.1:0-538 GCF_001605985.2 Dendrobium catenatum | reverse complement strand
TTAAATTCCTTTTTGGATTAGATTTCAATTCAAGGGAGAAAAATACTCATATAAATGAGGTGTCATGATTTAGCTAGTATGGAACTAGATGTGAGTTAATAAATTTAAATTGAGATTCTTTTTGAGATTAGAGGGAGTTAAATACTGAAAACTCCTTTGGGATATGTGCTCTTTTATCACTTTTGACTAGGTCCACACCCTCCTATACTTGTTAGGATCGGTGATGTTGATCCTTTATTAGAATGTGAATGGCTTCTTCCTATTAGTCCTGCTCTGATAGTTGAAGGCCTCAGTCCATTCATTTGATATGAATGTGATAGGAAATGTCTAAATCATTGATTTAGATCATTTAGAGATGTGATACTAGGTCCACATCCTCCTGCGTTTGTTAGGTTTGGTGATGTTGATCCTCTACTTGAATGAGATTCTCTTCTTCCTATCAGTCCTGCTCTGATAGTTGAAACCCCCAGTCTATTCACATGAGTTGAATTTGATCGGGAGTGTAGTAGTCCTTTTAGATTACACTCTTTTGAGAGAG
>NW_021352446.1:0-237 GCF_001605985.2 Dendrobium catenatum | reverse complement strand
TTTTTAGTCATATTGGAGACTCTAGCAACATGATAGGTTAGGCCACTTTGTCTAATCACATTATTGACTTCATACCATTTGAAAGTGTTTTCACTCATTAGAGTGTGGGCTCTATATCCTTCAGTTCTTAAGTTCAAAAAGGCACCAATGTCGTGCTTGGTGATTTCAACTTTTTATTTGAAAACAAAAAAACTTATGCAAGAGTGGTCTGAATTAAAACTCATGTTGGCTAGAAAG
>NW_021352445.1:0-941 GCF_001605985.2 Dendrobium catenatum | reverse complement strand
CAGCTGAAACAATATATTCCTCTACATATGTAATAATCCCTAGGACTTCGAGACATCGTAACTTTAGAACCAAGTTATTCAACTATCTAATAGAGAACACTCGTAGATCTTAAGGAACTCCTATCAATCTTTGAAAAACAGAGAGAATTCTCCACAAAAATCCACAGAGAACAAGACAAACAGTAGATAATTTGTATTATTTGATGAAATGTAAATGGAAAATATCAAGATACAATTGATTCTATTCGAGAGGAGGATCTCTCTCCCAATTCTCTAGACTCCGCTAGAGCCCAAAACCTAAGAGAGATCTCAAATTTCAGCGAAAATCAAGATGCACTAACCCTAGGAAAACAAACTATTTAATGCATACAATACAAAAGGAAATCTCTAAACAGTCATTACATTCAAATTTTCCTCCTAAACTCCTCCTAAATCCTTCCTAATCAGAGCTTTTGGCTAAGCTGTTTGAGCGGCCAGTAAAGAGAAGTTCCGCCTCTGTTACGTGTGAACTGGTCCCGCATGGACCGGTCTAACACTATCCTAACAATTTTTCTATATTTGTCTGTTAGGTGAACAAGAGCTGAACCGGCCCAGCCGGTTCAACAAACTTATAGGAGGCGGAGGTATTCCGCCTCCTCTACATTGGCCAGCCCACAAGTGGGCCCCACTTGCTGGCATCATTTGAAAATTCAAAGAGGAAGGGGCGGCTAGGCTTTAGGAGGGAAAACCAATTAGAAAAATTATTGTATTAAGAAGGATGAGGAAGATTAGGGATTTTCATGTTTTGATTGATTGCAATTAGGGTTTTCTTGGAGGCTTGGGCTCTAGAACAAATTCTAGATATTGGGAGAGTGCGATCCTCCTCTCGAATAGAGGATCCTTGTATCTTTGCTATTTTCCTTGAATCTACTAGTAAAATACAAGTTGTTTCTCCATTTTTC
>NW_021352444.1:0-314 GCF_001605985.2 Dendrobium catenatum | reverse complement strand
AGGAAACCTCCCTTTAAGTCGGGCTTTGACATTTTGCCTCCAAGTTATTTGGTAGAGCGAAAGAGTCAAGCCGAATCCTTTTGTATATGTTGCAAACTTGCATGCGAGTAAATAACTAGCGTGCTAAGTTTCACAATTTACAGAAGACTCTTCAATTTCAAAATCATAAATTTCAATCCTTTAAGCAAAATTCAATTTCTTTGAAAACCTTTCAAATCAACTTTAATCGTCGTTGTGATATGTCTTTTACAATAGTCTATTGTAGATGAACACATGCAATTCAAACTCTTGATCAAATCTGGATTTTGACATTT
>NW_021352443.1:0-654 GCF_001605985.2 Dendrobium catenatum | reverse complement strand
CATATCAAGTAAGAAAAAGCTAAATTAATTAAAAAATTAAAATTTAAATATAAATTTTTTCTATCAAGATATTAAAATTGAAAAAAAAAACTCAGCATTAAAAAATAGCATCAACATTTACTTACATGTCTTTACAAATATCTATCAGGTAGTCCGCAGGTGAAGTAGAGCAAGCAACTTGTGGGCCCACACATGAGCTCAGCCAAAGGTTTTGAAATACAGCTCCTCAAAGGATTCAGTAGTGTGTCGAGCAATCCGAGATCACCATAGTCATTGAACTTGCCACTCGGCCCTAGTGGAGAACTTGCCATTAATATTGTTCGTCTCATCATAGTGAGGGGGAAGTCTTTGATCTCACTCACAACCTTAACTATTTTGAATATGCCTATTCAAGATACTCTCATATCGACATTCTTCAATTGGCAGACTATGGAGCTTATCTACCCCACAACACAAGCTCGCTGGTCTCTCCTTTTGGAAGGTAAACTAGAGCTCTAGAGTAGGCCATTAATGACTCCTAAGCACTAACTAGCATCATTTTTTCTCTATTTAGGGTTCGCTTGTGAACTCGCCTACACTAGCATGCTTATACATACTCAGCATTACTAAGCACACCAAGAAGAAGATGGGTTAAGCTCAAGAAAGGACATATAC
>NW_021352442.1:0-342 GCF_001605985.2 Dendrobium catenatum | reverse complement strand
ATATTCCTCCATATACAATCCAAGGGCGAATGGATTGACGGAAGCCTTCAACAAGATGCTGGTGAAATTGTTGAAGAAGATCCTCACCAAGAACAAAAGAGAGTGGCATACGATGATGGCTGAAGCTCTATGGGCATACCGTACAACCTATAAGAAGCCAACCAAAGCCACTCCTTATTCATTGGTATTCGGTGTTGAAGCCGTATTGCCATTGGAGATCGAACTACCGTCACTTCGGGTAGCAATCCAGAATGATCTCACTCAAGAGCAAAATGCCCGCCTCAGAATGGAAGAGCTCGATGCACTTGATGAACTCAGGTTACAAGCTCAACAAAACTTGGA
>NW_021352441.1:0-433 GCF_001605985.2 Dendrobium catenatum | reverse complement strand
TCTTTTTAGACCTTATCAGTTCTTACTCTTTCATCCAGCGCAGTTTATCAAAGCCTGCATTATGTGAAATTGAAGAAATGGTAAATCCAGTTTCTATGTTTGTTTTACTTTCTAGCAATTTAAGCCACACTGGAACATTTGACAATTGAAAAAAAAGCCAGCTGATAGCCATTCCAAAGCCAAAAGCAGTAGTGACCCCTTCAAGAGGATTCTACCATGTGTTGGAGCTAACGACAAAGGAGAAGAGCCTAGCCAATGTAGTACTAGAATCATCATATCGCTTAAGCCAACAATAGAAATTCGATGGAGGCGTTGCTTTGAAGCGCAGACTGAGGTACCTAAAGAAGTCGAGAGCATGGAAATCAAATAGGTCTCTCCGAAGAACAAGTTAATAAGCGATTGATTAAGCCTCCTCAAACGGCTAGCGATGCTC
>NW_021352440.1:0-844 GCF_001605985.2 Dendrobium catenatum | reverse complement strand
CTAAGTTAAGTGTTGCAGAGATGAGGTTGCTTAGGTGGATGAGTGGTTTGACCCTTAGAGATAGGATACGAAATGAGCATATACGTGAAAGGTTAGAGCAGCTCCAGTGGAAAATAAGATTAGAGAGAGTCGCCTTAGATGGTTTGGTCACATTAAACGGAGGCCTTCCGATGACCCGGCTAGAAAAGTTGAGGTATTAGATTAGGCTTATGTTAAGAAAGATAGAGGTAGACCTAAAAATACTTGGTTATAAAATATTATAAATGATCTTTCTTTATTAGATTTAGATGAGAATTTGACTTTTAACCGGACACAATAGCAAAAAATGATTCATGTAGCCGAGCCCATGTAGTGGGACAAAGGCTTGTTGTTGTTGTTGTTGTTGTTGTTATATATAGTTTCTCTACTTGGATTTGAGATTTTTTTATATATATATTTATGTTAGATCAAAAATTTTTATATGATTTTTTAATTTTTATGATTTGCTTCTCTATATATTGATTTTTTTTTATTTTTTTATTTTTTTATGAACGAGGGTATCTACTTGCTACCTCCCTAAAGGAAGTGTTTGCAGAACCTAACGAGGCCACCCATAAGCATCAAGCCGTCACTTGCTTTGCCCCACTGAAAAAGTGAGGCCGTAATAGAGGGGATTTGAACCCGGGATGAGGGTTCTCAACCGTACTCGCCACTAACCACCCTAAGCCTCAGCGAGTTGATTTTGATTTCTGGACTATCTCCTTTGCTTCTTCCTAAAGTGGTTGGAAATTTAAGATTTGTTTGAATTTCTTAATTTTTTTGTGACAAATGTATGTATGTAATTATACATATTGTTAGGAAATAA
>NW_021352439.1:0-248 GCF_001605985.2 Dendrobium catenatum | reverse complement strand
AATCCTACTGGTCCCCTCCTTGTTATTAGACCAAGTAAAGTTTGGTCCCGAGAAGCCCAAATCGTGGAGATCAAAATTTGCTAAAGCTTCGGCCATCTCCAGGGCGCAGGCCGAGAGGCGAAAGTGCTTTCCACCTTTTTTTCTCAGATTGTGAGAGACAGCAATTGAAGTCGCCCCCCACAATGGTAGGGGTATCCGTGGTCGTGACTGACCCAATCATTTCCCAAAGTCTCCATCTGATATGGCAA
>NW_021352438.1:0-207 GCF_001605985.2 Dendrobium catenatum | reverse complement strand
CAATTTCTGGCTGTGTGTTTTTGCCAGAACACAAATCAGGCATCGACGAATGAATCTGTCCACATCTCTCGTGAGTAAGGGCCAAAAGAAGTGTTCCTGCACTAAGACCAAGGTCTTGTCTCTACCGAAGTGTCCCGCAATATTGGACTCATGGCACTCACTGATAATCTCCAAACGGGTGGAACCTTGCGGAATGCAAAGTTTATT
>NW_021352437.1:0-210 GCF_001605985.2 Dendrobium catenatum | reverse complement strand
ATATCTTTTGTCTCCTTCAGATTGACCACTGAAATTTCTAACTTTTCCATATCTCTGATAATCTGCTCCTGTTGGGTGATTAGCCAATTTGCATTTCCAAATATTTTTCTACTAAGTGCATCTGCAACCACATTTGCCTTTCCAGGATGGTACTGTATGTCCAAATCATAATCTTTAATGAGCTCTAACCACCTTCTTTGTCTCAAATTT
>NW_021352436.1:0-1507 GCF_001605985.2 Dendrobium catenatum | reverse complement strand
GCAATTTTTTCAAGAAATGAAAAGCAACCTCAAAAAGCATGCAACTGCCCCGAAAAGCATGTAAATGCCTCAAGAAGCGAGTAACCGTTTCAAGAAGTGTGCTACTACCTCGAGAGGCATGTAATTTTATCAAGCATACAGACTCCTTGAGAAGCATGTTGACTCTAGAAATGAATTATCACCCCCATAAGGCCCCTGCCCCATAATCTAATTTGGAAAGAATTGTATCATTTATTTTTAATGATAAAAATCAGGCTATCTAATTTATTTCAATAAAATATATATCAATGGAAACGATTCTATAGATCAAAATACCAATATACATTTGTATTCATTGCTCTAAAAATCATGTATAATATTCAAGAGTCATACAAATACAAATCATATTCTCAATTATGAGTACAAAAAAATAATTGAAAGACAAAAGAGCAGAAAAACTTGAAGACTCCTGTCAGATCAATTTCATACTCCCGATCCTCACTCCTGAACTGAAATAATTAAGCCACATATAATGAACTCAAAAATCCAACGGGTTACTAAAACCCTACTACAATACTTAAAGTAAGGAATAGAAACTGTATGCATAAGAGATCTAAAGATAAGAATTTGAAAAGAAAAAAAAAAAAAAGAAACTTTATGTATGAAATCACTAACTCAATATGATCATGAATCTATACAGAAACAGTAAAACATACATGCAATAATAATAAAACATAAAAAATAGTAACTCAGTATGATACGGAGGTCAGTAAAATAGTGGAGTACAAAAATAATGAAATATATAAACCAATAAACCTGGTACATATGTCAAAACACTAAAGCAGTAAACAATCATTCTTAAATCATACGTCGTAGTAGTATTATTCAATCAATAAGAAAATCATATAAATCAATAAAACTAAAGCATCTATAAAAACTATCGGTATTCCTATTAATGCAGTGCTATCAGAAAATCGTATAAGAGTATACACATGATATTTAGTTATTCTATATCAATATCTTATATCACATGCCAATAACAGGAATCACGTACTCAGTAATAGTAAAACAATATAGTGACAATAACTTAGCATAATAACATTCATTTTAGTAATCACACTAAACAAGTAAGAAGTTCTGGTTTAGTGGTGTTGTTCTAGTAACCAGTAAATCAGTAACCATTGGCTCAATAAACAAAGTCGTCACTCTTTGCCCGTCGGCACAGTAATCATATCTTTATAGCTTTCAATCAGCAAATCACATGAATCAATTGATGATAACATCAAACCACAATATTTAAAGTAAAGTCCGTCGGCTCACCATCTTGTACATGTCAATCAGTCTCCAGCCAACGTCAATAAATAACCAACCTTTACTTATCCTTGTGTATATTATTATAAAAGTATAAACATATTATTACAAAATCAATAACAACCAGCTATTATCCAATCATATGCTCATATTCATTCACAATGATTGTATTAACAATATGCTTGTATAAAAATATCAAAAATTCCTATTATGTACA
>NW_021352435.1:0-206 GCF_001605985.2 Dendrobium catenatum | reverse complement strand
GAATCCTTTCACTACACGGATCTTGGGTCGTTATAATGAGCTTCTTCCCTCCTATCCTTCTCTTTTTCTTCTCTTCTTCTTCTTGTTGCTATTTATAGTTTTTTTAGGATGACATAACCCGTAAATAGGGGGATGAACAGGGGCAAATGTGGAGTGGTTCGAATGGACGGCCGATATTAAATCCCTTGATCGTGGACCGTTTGTCA
>NW_021352434.1:0-316 GCF_001605985.2 Dendrobium catenatum | reverse complement strand
ATGCAAAAGCCCTCACCAAGTTGTTATCCGAGCCTGCTATCTTTTTATGCCATAATTTTTATCATTACCGCTTCTTACCATTCCTATTGGAATTCCTGTCAAGCCTGCCTGCGCTCTCACCCACTATATTCTCTTTCTTCAATATTTCCTATATGTGTTCATTCTCATCTACTTCTTAATTCTCTCACAAGCAAACTCCTAGCAAAATATCTCTCTCCTATCTGTTTCAAAAAAAAAAGGAAAATTGATCCACTCTCCTTCCCCTATTGAAGCTTCTCTTCTCTCTATATGGTAGCCTACTTTCTTTTTTTTATTG
>NW_021352433.1:0-319 GCF_001605985.2 Dendrobium catenatum | reverse complement strand
TCGTATATGATGTGTAATTTATCCCAAATTTCCTTACTAGTAGTACACGTGGAAACTAACATACAATATTCAGAATTTAAACCATAGAAAAAATAGTTTAAAGATTTTGCATTCATTTGAGCATTGATTTTCTCTTCTATACTCCATTGATTAAAAGGAATATCAATTTTAATTCCATCTAAAATATGAGACGGTACAGAATAACCAGTTAAAATCATATGCCATATACAAAAATCAATTGATTGCAAAAATGTAGACTTGCAAATTTTCCAAAAATCAAATGTAATATTTTCAAATAAAGGTGGTCTAGTGATTGAAT
>NW_021352432.1:0-519 GCF_001605985.2 Dendrobium catenatum | reverse complement strand
GGAAAGGATGCCAGAAGTATCTTTGGCAGCCAAGCCGAATGCCTTCCGGTGATGCTTCTCCTCCAACGCCTTCATCCCGTTCTCTGCCATCTCCGGTTCTTCTTCTCCTTCCTGCGATTCAACAAAGGGGTCGTAGACTTGCTAAGACTTATTGTTCTACTTAGCCCCTGACCCTCAGTAGTGGTTGAAACTAAAGCAGCAGAGCGAGGAGAGGTTGAGCGCCAAAGGCATTAATGTCTGTGTACGTCAATAAATAACAACAAAATCCTTTTAATTTCAAAAAAATAATAATAAATAAATAAAACATGTCTAAGAGAGTAAGTCATCTCCGGATACTGTTATTGACTGCACATTATAATTTTTTGATAAGTCATCTCTTAATCCTACTCAAAAAATTTAGATTTGTATTAATATGATTAATAAAATGATTGAATTCAAATTAAATTTTTTGACTCGTTCATTAAATATGCTTGATTTAACTCATTTTTTATTTGAAATAATTGGTTTGATATTTTTTTT
>NW_021352431.1:0-287 GCF_001605985.2 Dendrobium catenatum | reverse complement strand
TCATGTTATATTGGTCTTTCCTTATGTCATTTTATGCTTTTTTTTATTTCATTCCATTTATGTTGGTATGTTTTGCTTTTCCTTTTTGGGAGGTTCTGTCTTCAGGTTTGGTTCGTTTATTGTTGTTTCCTTTTACCTGTATCCAGGGGCGGAGCCAGGATTTTGTTCATGTGGGGGCACAAAATATTGAAGTTAAAAAAAAAACCTCAACCTTTTTCATCCGGGCTTGGGACCGGCATTGGCGGTTTTAAATTTTTTTTTTTTAAACATTAGATTCATTATAAAAA
>NW_021352430.1:0-345 GCF_001605985.2 Dendrobium catenatum | reverse complement strand
GTTACAACAAAGTAGGAAAACAAAACAAGAAAAAACTAGAAAATTGCAGCCAAAGGAGCGGGCTCAGCAAACGGCCAGAGCTACCAGCGTCCCTGAAGCCATGCAGGACCGTCCAGTAAGGTGGTTAGCGACCAAATACAGAGAAGCCAAACCAAAGGTTGCCACAACAGAACCACAGGGACGCGAGCCCCAACCACATCATAGCCCAAACTGTACCGCAATCATCCCATCAAACCATGAAAATTTATCTTAGTACTTTCATTAATGTTTATATATTATGTCACTTGTCTTCTTATAGCAGTGAAAGACTGGCTATTCAAATTTTTTTTTTTTTTTTTGGACATT
>NW_021352429.1:0-305 GCF_001605985.2 Dendrobium catenatum | reverse complement strand
AACAACATTTATGCAGCTACCACTATCCACGATGACCTTGCAGTTTTTATCATTGATCTTGGTGTAGGTGTGAAAAATCAAGGTCCTACACCAATCATTCGTGGGTGTCGAGTGGGATAACGCGTATCTCACCACGCAGATGGGAGAGGTATCCAATTTCTGAAGGCAATGGAGGACTTCAGTATCATCATCCTCCTCGAAGTATTCATCTTCTTCCTCAACTTGGTGGATCTGATCAACCTCGGGCTCGAGATCGTCCTCAGTAATATCCTCGATGATCGAGACTTTATAAGGGCTGGAGCACT
>NW_021352428.1:0-321 GCF_001605985.2 Dendrobium catenatum | reverse complement strand
TAAAAATGATGGTATGATTCTAAATCTCTTCTTCAACGTCCTGTACTTTTCGTGGAAGGCTAGAAACAATTTAATACATGGAGGATTGAATGAAAGTGCTACCTCTATTGTTATCCGAGCAATCAGCCAATCTTCTTACTCTAAGATGATTTATAATCAATTGCCGGAATCATGGGATGTTAATCAATCCTCTAGACTATTGAATGTTTGGCATCCCCCTCTACCCGGTTGGTTAAAAATCAATGTAGATGCTACTCTTTCTTCTTCTTACAGAGCAGGAGTTGGAGGTATTATTAGAGATTGCAAAGGAAGGTTCTTATT
>NW_021352427.1:0-526 GCF_001605985.2 Dendrobium catenatum | reverse complement strand
TGGTAGACATTTTGGCTTCTTTTGGGATAGCTTTTTATTACTTTCTAAAATAATTTTTAAGTACAAAAATTTTTTTAACTAGAACTCTGCCCTAGAAAGCAGTAAGAAAGTTGTTCTAAACGAAGCCTTAGATAACTACTCAAGAAATTTTTTACGGGAAAATTGCTTTAAAAAACAGTAAGAAAACTATCCCAAACGAAATCTTAGATAACCAAAATTAGCATTTGTTGATGTCTTAAAATTATGGAGTCAAAATTCTCTCTAACGCGTCAAATTTCTACAAGATATGATTGATAGAAGATTTGAAAACATATGAGTACTTTCTTATGTTCAATGAGATATCTTGTTGACTTTAATGGATATTGTAAAATCCTACCAAATTTTTTAGCTATGAAAGATATAGATTGTAGACATGAAAGAGTAAGAACTTTAGGGGTAAGAAGTAGCTCGACCGTACCCTTCCTTCCAGGGATGAACTAGCTGGTTCGATAGTCCCAGGAAACCCACCGGCTGTTAGCCAGGAGGT
>NW_021352426.1:0-209 GCF_001605985.2 Dendrobium catenatum | reverse complement strand
TTCGGTAGATGATCAAGTTTCTTTCACCAAACCAGGGGAGGTGAGAGTCTGTGATAGGGAAAAAGTTGGGGAGTTTTTCTTCCAGAAAAAGCGGGAGCCTTGTGCATTGATTTGATTATCGGGCGATCAACAAGATAACCTAATCATCAAGAACAAGTATCTACTTTGATTTCAGACTTATTCGCCCTAATCCATAAGCGCGAGATACT
>NW_021352425.1:0-258 GCF_001605985.2 Dendrobium catenatum | reverse complement strand
AGAATCAGATTACAAATGAACAAAATGCAAAACTGCTGTTGGAGGAACTCGAAGGCCTTGAAGAGCGACGTCTCCAAGCTCAACAAATTTTAGAGTTATATAAGTTCCATATGGTTCAAGCCCATGATAAGCTAGTGCGACCTAGGACCTTCCAAGCGGGAGACTTGGTGTTGGTCCTTCGGAGGCCTATCTTAACCCATCGAAAGTTGGGAGGCAAATTTAAACCCACTTGGGAAGGACCCTTCGTCATAGAGACTG
>NW_021352424.1:0-225 GCF_001605985.2 Dendrobium catenatum | reverse complement strand
ATCCTTAAGAAAAATAACATGGATAACATTTTTTAAGGTGCATAGATTATAATAGCTCGTATTTTTGATCCAATCAAATAATTTTTTTAAGATTCATTATAAATAAAAATTATAAACAGACTTCGTCATAATATAGATATTATAGTGATTTAATTGTACTAATTTTTTGCATAATGTTTGAGCACTGGTGTAAATCCTTAAAAAATTGACACATATTAGTACAAG
>NW_021352423.1:0-258 GCF_001605985.2 Dendrobium catenatum | reverse complement strand
CGTCACAACCTTATATTTGCTTAATGGTTCGAACCCTATCGACTCCTATTGATTCGTTAGAAGGATCGGTGTCGAATTTGAATTCACTTATTAGCCCGCGCAGCTTCCCTAGACGTCACGTGTGTACCAATAACACGCTCGCCGGGGCCCATGCGGGTTTGTACTTTCCCTTTTAGTGTACCTATGTGTATACAATTTATAGTGCACGTGCAGGGGTACTCTGAAGTATTTGTAGTTGTGTAGATAACTATCGTTTGG
>NW_021352422.1:0-1518 GCF_001605985.2 Dendrobium catenatum | reverse complement strand
ACTCCTATATTAATTGAGAGTTCTTTTTGTTGCCTTTATTAGTGCCATGAAGGATAAGTAGTATGTGGATTTGGAAGGACATTTAGTTGGTGGATTTGATTATCTTATTCTTGCCTTACTTTAGTAGTGCAATGTTGAAAATGGCTTTATCCTTGCTTAGTGATCTATCTCTTATATGGTTAGATTCATGCTTCTATGTTAATGAAAATTGCATAGTTATGGTAAAAAAGAAAAGAAAAAAGAAAAAGAAAAAGAGAGAATCTTCTTAAAGCCTCAAGTGTATTTGATACAAGCATCGTCACTCTTAGCCAAATGCAAAATTCTCTCTATTTATCTTCCAAATCGTTTTATTTGGAAATTAAATAAGTGTAGTTTTTACCGGTTCCGCATTCCAAACTGCTTTTAGAAACAAATACATGCAGATTTTTAATGTTTTTAGTCTCCGAATTGTTGTGGGAATGAAATACATGCAGATTTTTAATGCTTTTTAGCTTACGGATTGTTGTAGGAATGGTATACGTGCAATTTTTCACTGTTTTGAGCTTCCGGATTGTTGTATGAATGGTATACGTGCAGTTTTTCACTGTTTTTGGGTTCCGAATTGTTTTGGGAATGAATTATGAACAATTTTCTCGCTGTCTCATGCTCCAAGCTATTTCAAAATGGAGTATGCAAATTTATTCATGTGGCTTAAGTTCTTTCGAGGTGAATGTTTGGAGCATTCCTTTTGTGAAGTTTTAAAGTGGAAAGTATTGCAAGTAATTCATCTATTTGAGTGGGTACTTTGCTACTTGAAATATGCATATAACATTACGGTGATCTTTGTCCCTTTGTAGTCTTTGCCCATGCTACCTTTTGAGACTTTTGTGGGAAAGAATTGACACTTATTTTGACACATGAGAGGTGTAATTTCTTGCATCAAATTAAATGTATTGAGGTGTGTTTGAGACAAGCATTCTTTGTGCTAGATTTTCTTCCGTTTGCATTTAAAATAACATACATTTGTGGATCTCTATATTTCTATTGAGTTTGTGTTGGAGAGTTTGGATAGTCTTTTCCTTCCCTTTGATTGTGATTCTGTGTTGGAAGAATGAAGATGATTTGAAGGGTTTTACGAAGCATTTTTTTTTAATGAAAGACTTTGTGAATAGATCTTTTTTTAGAGCCCTTCTGAAGATTTTGAGAGTTGTTTTGTATAATGAAGTTTTGTGACGAATTTCACGAATTATTTTTGTGATGAGAAATTTTGTAATGTGTTTTTGTCTTGTGAATGTTTCTTGATGAAGGACTTTATAGTGCCCATTCATTAAGAAAACTTCCACAAGTCTACACCACTCTAAATGAAAGAAGAGGCACTTGATTATTGATTGTTTTGGTAGAGTTTTGTGTCAAAAGGGGGGAGGGGGTTTTGGTAGATGATTTTTGTAAGGTTTGTGGGTGATATTTTATTTAGAGGTTTTCATAGGGTGTTTGGAGGCTTCTATTACAACTCGGGCTTCCGAGTTTATGATTTTGATG
>NW_021352421.1:0-509 GCF_001605985.2 Dendrobium catenatum | reverse complement strand
TGATTGAGATGATAAAATAATATGAGGAATATATTTGGGTATGGTATTTTATATGATGAGGTAATGAAGGGAAATTATATAGTATTATGGATCTTCTTGAAGTCGTGGGTTACTACCATGTGCAACAAATAAGGATTAAACAAGGTATAATTCATTGACAAGTGTCAAATTATTATAGTATAGTGGTTGTTGTAATAAAAGCTATGATAATGCTATGAGGTTTAAGTGAAAATGGTAATTAATGTTCAACTAATGTGAAAGGTGTTGGTAATTGAGGATAAATATGATTACATTTTATGGTGTAGGAAAACTAGAGGCAGACTCAAATTTAGGTTGGAATTAATGTGAGGGTTTTCCCAAGTTTTGCCCTATTATAAGTCCCTCCATCTCAAGCAAGGGCTAAGATTTATTGGCTCACGTTGTGGATGGTTTCCAAGTGGAAAGAAGCCCAACTTTTGGTAGGGGGAGTTGTTAGAAAACAATGGAAAGCATTGGTCACTTTTCCAGGG
>NW_021352420.1:0-400 GCF_001605985.2 Dendrobium catenatum | reverse complement strand
AATAATTGAAATTTACTGAAAATAAAGACGTACCTTTTTTCGGGCTCGAACTCTAGCACTGTTGACTTTGCTTTTGAACATTTCATTTCTCTACTTCTTTCAACACACAAGTCTTATCTCTCAAATTATATATATACTTTTCTATTATCACATACATTTGCTTCTTAAAAATCTAACTTTTAATTTTCATTTTTCCAAACACTTTGTTCTTCAACATAGACTCTTCCACACTCACCTATATCTTAATCTCACAATTTAACCTTTCTTTTCACTTATCCCACTTTTCACATTGTTTCCCAAAAACTTACACAAACACCTTTCTCACACAATACCCTTCATATATTTCTTCCTTGAATGCAAAATACATTTCATTTTCAAATAAACACCCAACAAACTATTT
>NW_021352419.1:0-704 GCF_001605985.2 Dendrobium catenatum | reverse complement strand
TTTGTCACGATGAATGACTTCGAGAGCTCAACGTGATATGGTAGAGAACTTAATGGATTTTGTTGAGGATGATCATGTCTCAGTCATGTCTACCATGCCATGTCTTTATGGTGTTCTTTATGGAAAGAGTGGTAGCGAATCTATGAGCTAGGCCAATTAGCCTGCTGTAGGGTCATAATGTTTTTGTTCAAGTTGTTCTCTTCGATGAAGTCTCCACTTCGATTAAGTTCCTTGACAAAAAATAAATAGGTACCAATGATTCACCTCAATGAATATGTATGACTATATATCTATATTTTTATAGCACGGTGAGGATTAATGGAGTCTATGGCAGTTAAAAATAATTTGTTGGATAAGTGGTGATGAGAGAAGAGATTATATGTAAGTTTTGAGTAGTTCAGAAATAGGGTATAGCTATTCACAAATGTTATTATCATGATAAATCAACAAATACAGTTCAACTTAGACTTCATTTGGGACGGCTTTCTTGTTGCTTATTAAAACAGCTTTTTAATACAAAAGTTTAAATTTTTGTACTCGAAATCTACTTTAAGAAGAAGTAAAAAAACTGTCCCAAACGAAGCCTTAATCTTTTGGTTGGGAGCTTTTGGCTTCCAAACAAGAATTCTTGTATTCAAAACTTAGGTATGTGATGTGTGAGTTTGCCTTCATTGATTCAAAACTCCCAAAAAAAAAAAAAAAAA
>NW_021352418.1:0-1360 GCF_001605985.2 Dendrobium catenatum | reverse complement strand
GGAAAACACCAAAAGCCAGCACTCAACCATCTACATCCAGAGCAAAAGTGTCATCCAAATTAGTAGTCCGTAGATCCTCCAACTAGCACCACAACAGCACTCTGCACATACAATAGAAAAGAGACTACACCAAAGGGAAAGATGAGACCCCTAACAACCAAATAATAACCCACACAACGTCAACACCCCATGGCTCCAAAGCAATGACGACCAAGCCAACCATAAAAAATAGCTATTTTTTGGATTTTCTCTTTCTTCGTTTTCCTACTTGAACGATATTATCACACATAACACCACTTACGTTCAAATCAAACAAGCCCTTCTTTTCAAACACCTCTTTTTCAACAACCTCGGAAGGAGAAGATGAATAGCCTTCAAGCCAAACAATTTGTGCCTCAATATTTTACCTCGATATGACGCCCACATGAGCATTCATAGCGTTAGCATAAATTAAAGCAACCGTAACATCAAGAAGCTGTTCATTCACTCCCATTCCCACAGAGGAGATCGACACAAGCAGATCAACAGGCATCACAGAAGATGCAACAGAGGGATCCAAATCACTAGAATCTATGCTCACGACCTCCATATTAACATCACAAAGTTCATTATCACCCACATTTAACAACAAATTACCAGTAGCAGGACCAATAATGTCAGAACAACCAAGACATGGTCACCCACATCATCATCATCACAACACACAACAATCCCATAACACTCTGTTGAAGGAGCATCAACATCAGGGATCACCAAATAAAACTTAGCCGCACTCCCCAAAAAATAATTGACTCAAGCAAGGGAAAAACAAAACAAGGACTATTTTTTTTTTCACACTAATAGGATCATCTTTAATAATGGAATCACACTCGACATCACAAATATTATTCAAAACCACTCCCACCCCACCCCATTGTAAATAGGATTAGCTAAGTGAGGATTCACAATATTACATTCAAATCTATTATGACCCAAAACCTTACAATAACCACAGTAGTAAGGAAATTCTTCAAATTCCACTGGTTTGATATAAACCATAGATTTTGAACCAACCTAAACATGAACATACTACCGCTTGGTAACATCAAGCTCAATAAGCTTGAGAGCAATAAAGGGCCTTGTACCATTTGAAGTGGCATTATTCATCCATAAAGGCCGGCCAAACAAAGAACCAAGCCTATGCATAATCAGAGGAGAGAACAAATGCGGACGAAGATTATGAAAGGAAAACCAAATGGGGATAATAGGAGATTCAATGTTAATGCTAAAATAAGCCATCCACATAAATAACTTCATGTAACAGTTACTAACAAGTTAAACCAATGCGAGAACACATAAAAATAGTCTAAATCATTCGAAA
>NW_021352417.1:0-229 GCF_001605985.2 Dendrobium catenatum | reverse complement strand
AATCTTATGTGGACCTCCGAAAGAGCACCGCGCGAACAGGTCAATTGGAAGGGACAGATTGGATCGTGCATACGACTAACCATTGAGGATAGAGGCTGTCTCCAACATACCTCGATGGGTAGTAATATACACGACCTAGTCACGGGTTTCCCCCGCCTGATACAAGAGCTTGAGAGGGGTTTAGTAGATGTGGGGCCAAGTTTCCCACGGGCACAAGCCCCCGTGGTTA
>NW_021352416.1:0-211 GCF_001605985.2 Dendrobium catenatum | reverse complement strand
GAAATATAATAAGTGACAGTAGAGAGGAAAATCTTAATTTTCCTAATAAGATAAAAGAAGTTTGGATTACCAGGCACCATATTATTAATAATCTGAATGAGGAGCATAGAATCAACCTCAATCCAAATGTAAGTAAAGCCCATATAACATTGAAGTGATTCTTTGTCATATAATTATTACAACATATGTCTAATATTTATAGTAGCAATTT
>NW_021352415.1:0-375 GCF_001605985.2 Dendrobium catenatum | reverse complement strand
GAAATAGATGGGGATATTATCAGCAGAATTCAAGTTGAATGGTTGAAGTGGAGAAATGCTTCGTGTTTGTGTGATAGAAAAGTCGCCCTCAAACTTAAGGGAAAATTCTATAAGATGATGGTGAGACCTGCAATGCTTTATGGTGCCGAATGTCGACCATTAAAAGAGAAGCATAATACTAAGTTAAGTGTTGTAGAGATGACAAAAAAAGTGTTGCAGAGATGAGGATGCTTAGGTGGATGAGTAGCTTTATGAAATGAGCATACACGTGAAAAGGTTGGAGTAGCTCCAGTGGAAGATAAGATTTGAGGGAGTTGCCTTAGATGGTTTGGCCACATTAAATGGAGGCCTTCCGATTACCCTGCTAGGAAAGTT
>NW_021352414.1:0-213 GCF_001605985.2 Dendrobium catenatum | reverse complement strand
TATTTAAAAAAAATTGTTTTAAAATATATAATATATGCTATAAACTTAAGAAGTAAGAACTTCAACTTATTTAGTCTCATATTGTGCAACCTCTTAAGTAAAACAATCTAAACTCTTAAATATTGAGACGTCTTAAATATTAAGTCGTCATGAAGAAATTTTTAGGATGGGTGACCTTCTGAAAAGTTACACCAATAGGACAAAACCGTGAGG
>NW_021352413.1:0-530 GCF_001605985.2 Dendrobium catenatum | reverse complement strand
ATCAAGTTGTGGAAGCTCAAGTCAGTAAAGATAAGTTGGTAGAGAATTACATAGTAACAGAACCAAAAACAAAATCACAAGCACTAGCTTCAAATAATGGAAGCAATGGAGAAGTATATGCTCCATGGATTCATCTGAATTACAAAAAGAAGAAAGTTCCTAGATCTCTTTCAACAAAAGGAGAAGATAGGATCTTAAAAGCAACTCTTGATAAAAATTCAAATGATTTTGTTATTCCCAGCACTTCTAATGTTATTGAAGCAATTGGTGCAAAAGAACTATTAAAACCTGCTTCAATGGGTCTAGTTGATCAGAATCTGGATAAAGAAGGTGAGAAGAAAAGGTCTCCATCAAAAGATGCTATCAGTTGCACTGGAGTGGATATTCAAAGAAAGTTAGAAAAGGGTCATGGTAAAAATTTTAGCACTGAAGGAATTCCTGGTAATAAAAATAAATTTGAAGCCTTGAATAACCTTGCTAAGGAAGGAGAGATAGTTCAAGAGAATATACCTCCAGACAATCTTGTCCTT
>NW_021352412.1:0-545 GCF_001605985.2 Dendrobium catenatum | reverse complement strand
AAAATGTTTAATAAGGTTGTAAGTAATTAGGGTTTGGTTGGAAAGGTTAAAATGTAAGTGAAAAAAAGTTGCTCTACGGGTTAGGAGTGTCGTAGCATTGAGCTCTCGAAAAAATGGAGAAAAAATGGGAAATGGGTGTGCACTGTGGCACCAGTTTTCAAGTGAGGATATCATGGAAGATCTCATGTGAGGATATCATGGAAGATCTCATGTGAGGATATCATGGGAGAATCTAGAATATTCTCTAAGAGCACAGCAGTGCTGGCAGGTGAGCTCCACAACACTAAATCAAGTTAGTAGTTTTTAAATATTAAAATATCTCAAATTCATTTGACTAAACCATTTACACCACCAGCCATCTTGCCAGAGAAGGGAAGAAGAAAGGGGTGGAGAAAATGAGAAAGAAAATATAAATGATTTTGGAAGCCAAAATCTGAAAATCATCCCTTCAATCAGTTAGGGAAATTGTTGTGCCCGAGATTGGCAACCCATACTTTGTTTTTTTTTATTTCACTTCCAAAATATTTATAGAAATGTATGCTTAT
>NW_021352411.1:0-208 GCF_001605985.2 Dendrobium catenatum | reverse complement strand
AATTAGATTTGGAATGAAATAATTCATTCCAA
This sequence comes from Dendrobium catenatum, assembly GCF_001605985.2. Lineage (NCBI taxonomy): Eukaryota > Viridiplantae > Streptophyta > Magnoliopsida > Asparagales > Orchidaceae > Dendrobium > Dendrobium catenatum. The sequence continues at coordinate 176 of NW_021352411.1, read as the reverse complement.
ATTAATTTAAAATCCAATGGGGAGGGATTTAAAAACTTTCCTAAAATAGATTTTATAATTTAGGAAAAAATTTTAATTTTCAAATTGGGTGAATTTGAATTCAAAATATGCCCAAATTATGGCAATCCAAAATAAGATGTAAATCCAAGAGAGGGCAAGGGGCTAGAGGCCGGCTT
>NW_021352410.1:0-277 GCF_001605985.2 Dendrobium catenatum | reverse complement strand
AAGGGTAGAAACACTCAAATAATCTTCAGACTTAAGTACATAGAAAAATAGTTTTAACATTTAGTGTTCAATTGTGCAAAAATTTGTTCTTCTCTACTTCATTCAATAAAAGGAATGTTAGTTTTTACTCCTTTAATGATTCATTATGGTACAAAATAACATGTTTGAATCATATGCCACCTTAAAAAACCAATTGATTACAAAAAAGTATGAAAGTTCGTTAGGGATGTTAACCCCTTAAGAACTAGCCCGAGGCTAACCAAGAGGGGGGGGGGGG
>NW_021352409.1:0-375 GCF_001605985.2 Dendrobium catenatum | reverse complement strand
CTTTTAAAACAAAAAAAACTTAGTGACATGTTTTCCTAGATTTTGACTTTTCTTTAATCCACTAATAATCAACCAACCAATTTTAATCTAATTTCTAAAAACCTATTAAAACATTTAGTTCTCAATCAATTTATTATTAACATTTATAATTATTGAATTCTAAATCTAAAATGTAAACCTAAATCAATTCAACTAATCTAATAATTAACTTTTAACCCACCTAAGATGTAAAAGAGGTAGATTTAATTAGGAGATCAAATCCTAAATTAAAATTCATTAGGATAAGATACTTATAAATACCAAACCTTAGAATAATTTCTAAAATCAACCAACAGATATGACTAATAAAATACTTAATCTACCTCTTTCTTTTCT
>NW_021352408.1:0-969 GCF_001605985.2 Dendrobium catenatum | reverse complement strand
AAGTTTTTTATGTGGAAGATCCTATTGATCCTACATGATATATTGTTGTTACAACACCAAGAAATGATATTAATAACATTCACATAGACACGGATATTGATGACTACTTGCAAAGTGAGACTTCTACTCAACAAAATTTTATTGATGATGAAGTTCAGTGGACTAGAGATGAAGTTGATGGCATACTACTAGAGTAATTTATTTGTGTATTATTTATTTTGTAATGCTAAACCTTTCTTTTTACTTATATCATTAGATCCCTATATCAATCTAATTACTATGTAACATGTTGTGGTTTTATGTGTTTCTTATGTGTGTTTATCTAATGATTGCATTTAGTTTTTATGTAGTAAACCTTATATTTGTTTTTAATATTTTACATACTTTATTTTTCTCCATAGATTATGTGAGCAACATGGGTGTAAATTGCATTATTTATCTTATTAAACTCTACTCACGTATATGTTTTATAATGATTTCTAAGAAATGGCACCACACACCAGAACACATGTTAGAAATACAGGATGTAGAGAACAAACTGAAGTTGAAATAGATGTTCCAACAAATACCATCGAAAATTATGTTGCAGGTATGCCTCTTATTTAAGATATTATCAAAACTTTATATGCTTATTTTACATTTACATTTATTTTGCTTACAAGACTTTAATTTCAAATTTTTTTTTTATAGTAGGTACAAGCAATGAGGAGCAAAAACGAAAAAGAGGTCCAACATATGTGTAGTATTTGGGGATATCATGCTACCCAACATGGTGGAGAACGAATTGTTGTTAATTTTAACAAATATAGTCAACCTATTGGACAAAAGAAATCATTATTTGTTGAGTTTTTAGGAACAATTGCTCGGAATGGAAAATATGCACCTATTGATATCAGAAGTTGGGATCAAATGCCAAAGTCTTTTAAAAAAATATATGTTAGAAGTTGTTCAGGTTTTTATCTTCATAAT
>NW_021352407.1:0-443 GCF_001605985.2 Dendrobium catenatum | reverse complement strand
AGGAGAAAGGGGAAAAGGAGATTCCTCACCTCCTCGATCACCGCCGAAACTCTTCCTGCCGCCTGATGACGCCGGAACTCTACCGGATTTTTGAGAAACGCCAGGAATTCGCAGAATTTTGTAAACTTTCTGGGAGAAACAAATTGTATTCTGATTATCCCAACTTGTGGGACGAATCAGCCATCTGTAATCTGCAAAATCACTAGTGGAACTTTGCAACTGGGCGAGGCCCCGTGGTTTTTTCCCTTTTTGAGTTTTCCACGTAAAAACTATGGTGTTTACTTTTTCTTTTATGTTTGTGTGCGGAATACTCGTACAACGGTAGGACGCGGATTTACAAACTCTACCGCCGCGCATATTCTCGCACGCAACAGTAATACTAAAAAAAAAAACATTTTCTTCGTCGAAAATGCTAATTCACTTAAAGATTATACCTTAAATAA
>NW_021352406.1:0-374 GCF_001605985.2 Dendrobium catenatum | reverse complement strand
AATCAATATGTTTATGAGAAAGAAGTACCCAATGCACTACATAAAGAATTTTTAAAAATAAACTAGTATTTCAAAAAAATAAATTGGTACATGATTGATATATTAAGAGCAAATAAACAAAAACTTAAAAAAAAATTCTACCACTACAATATTACATCAATAATTTGAACAGTTCTAATTGCTTGATACTTTAGAACTTTCACCTCTTATTTTCATTGAAGTTATCCCTTGGTCTGCATCAATAAAAGGGTTTCAGAGAATAGGCTTATGATACAAAATCATTAGCAATGAGTCTTTAAAAAAAGATGCTTATCCTAAAACATAAAAAAAAAAACATCGAATTTTTATTGCCTCCTCCCACCTGACGCATCTCT
>NW_021352405.1:0-270 GCF_001605985.2 Dendrobium catenatum | reverse complement strand
CTACCATATTTGACTAGCATGAAATGGTGTGGACCCGATATTCTATCTCAAAAGAGTCTAAACCAATGACTCTAACATCCTTGATCACATTCAATTCATATGAATGGACTAGGGGCTACATCTATCAGATCGTGACTGATAGGAAAAAGAAACTCAACTAGGGATAGTGGATCTCCATCACCATACCTGGCTGTCATGGGGTGATGTGGACCCAGTATCATTTTTTCAAAAATTAGACTCGAACTACTAGTTTTGATATCCCAGACCACA
>NW_021352404.1:0-786 GCF_001605985.2 Dendrobium catenatum | reverse complement strand
CAACACCCATGAGAGCAGCACTGCACTTCTCATTGCCATATGAAGCATTTTATAAGGAAACTCCAAAACAACGAAAGCCTATACCAGTCACTCGTAGATTGTATTGAGTATAAAGTGAACGTGGAGCGATAGACAAATTTAGAACAAAATCTCGTACAATCAAAAATTTTAATGCATACAATGTCATTTTCTTAGACTATAAATAATAAATCTAAAATGAGATTTTTCAATTCAATTATTTAATCTTCAACTTACAAATGCAGCAATACTCACATGCCATACGTTATATTCAATGATTAGCTAGTCAAGGGTAAATGAATAAAGAATTCCACACTTTGGTTCTCTCACGTTTGTGCATGGAAAACTTCAATAAAAATACTAGTAAGTTGCACTTTAATTAGGATAATATATATCGTCTCCAACATTTTCAAAAGTTCTTCATGGTTCACATCAAAAGAGAATATAGGGAAAACCTCATAAACTCTTTATCGTTTTGAAGAAAACCATGAAAGTAAATTATTTAAATACTTGATAGGCTATGAAATTTAATTATAGAATCTTATGCTTTAAAATAGGGGTGTCAATATTTGACACGACACGAAAATCGGACTCAAACACGACTAGAAAAATTCGGGTTGGACCCGACCCGATTTCAACTGGTTGGGTTCGAGTTGACCCGACAAATTGTCGGGTCAACCCGAAAAACCGTTTAAATTAAGCTACCTGCAGCTGCCCGTGCTGCCCCCACATGCCCCCCACCTGCCAGCTGTCGCCAGCGCGCTCGCC
>NW_021352403.1:0-200 GCF_001605985.2 Dendrobium catenatum | reverse complement strand
TTGCAGGGGCATATTAGAGCACACAAAATAAATTACTTATGTATTAGTATTTCGGTTGTGGATATGACGTGGCATTAGACTATAGGCTATCTTGTATAAAGGCCACTCACTCTATCTATATATACCTCTCTTTATATTGGCATAAGATAATATATCATATTACTTTTATTCTTCTTCTTGCTTCCAAGAATCTGCTCCCG
>NW_021352402.1:0-274 GCF_001605985.2 Dendrobium catenatum | reverse complement strand
GTCCTGTACGAATAGTATCTTATTGGATCGTACCGTATGATATGATATCGTACAGTACGAATTGTTTTTGAACTATTCGTACATCTTCGTACCAGGACGACGTCTGTTTATGAAAATCGTACTGTACGATGTGGAATCGTACTGTACGAACAATAACGGCTACTTTTGAATTCAGAGGTTTTTGGAGCCTTTTTTTAGATATCAATCAAGTCCTTTTTCAGTAAGATTAACAGAGGGTGTGAACGTGGTTAGAGAGGGATTCCAAGGGAGAGAG
>NW_021352401.1:0-1532 GCF_001605985.2 Dendrobium catenatum | reverse complement strand
CTCTAGAGGAAACTAAGTTGTTTATACATCTTTGAGATATGCTTTGATATATTACCTCCTATATTTTTTAAGTATTTTTATCCTGCTAAGATCACATGAGTGACGACTTTATCAACCACTTACTTTCATGAAATCTTTTTAGAGAGAATGTTGACTACTCAGAGCATTGCTTGATGGTGTTGACCTTTATGGAAGAAGTTGAGAGAATACATGAAGGATGTATGAACTATCCAAGATTGCTTATTAGAGAACTACTTGATGATGTTAACCTATTTGAAAGAGGTCAAGAGAATTCACCAAAAATGTATGACCTGTCCAAGGTTATTTATTAGAGCACTAGTCGATGATGTTAAACTATATGGAAGCGGTCAAGAGAATTCACCAATGGTGTATAACGTATTTGAGGTTAAATGTTAGAGTACTACTCAATGAAGTTAACCTATCTGAGATTGTATGTTAGAGTGTCGCTCGATAACATTAACCTGTATGGAAGAGATCGAATCAAATTTCCCTTATATTAATTTTTCCTTAATTGGGAGGGGGTGAATGCCGCATGTATCCTGAATCAAAGGTGAAGAGTGGTCTATCTTTAAACTGTTACTTCCTTTTTGAGGTAGTGATTAAGACCTTCTCAAGGAGTAGAGTCAAGCTATAGACTATATAAAGCTTGAAATTTATTAAAACCATCGTTGCATTTGCTAGAAGCTTTATTTTTAAATATATTATCTTTGATATTGAAAGATTTGGAGGAATCTTCTTAACCATGACTTTAGTCAAGGTTACCCCCCAATCCATATTTAACTCCCATGAAATTGACGCAATAATAACTAATGCCTGAACGTTAATACGAACAAACTTTTAAGGTTGGAGAAAAATTTACCACCCAGTCAGGAACTATGCTCGTAAAGATGGAGCCAAATTTATTGCATCATGGAATATTCACGGTGGTAGAGAAATAAAAAGTTTGTGTCTTAGCTTTGTACCGAGATCCAGAATGCAATCAAATAAGAGAGAGGATGTAGTATTTAAAGAGACACATATTTTAATGGAAAACCCTGAATAGGGGAAAACCATGGGCCTGGCCCTACTTGAATGAATGTGCTAGTATTTATAGTTGATTACAAATGAGGCCCTTTTGTGGGAAGAAGGCCTTGGCTTGATCTAATAAATATACTTCATATGGAGTGCATTACATGGTGAGAAAAAGAAGACTCACTATTGAAATGTTCTTTAGTCTAAGGACCATAGAAGGAGAACAACAAGGATTGACAAGATCGTAGTCAGATGAGGTTGATCGAAAGGGCCATAGTTGTTAGACGATGGAGGCTAGAAGGACTGTAGTTGGAGGGCAAAGGAGGTCGAAAATGCCTTTGTATGACGATGGAGGTCGAAAGGACCATAGTCGGCGGGCGATGGAGGTCGTAAAAATTGTTGTCTGCTGATGGAGGTTAGAAGGATTGTAGTCGGTGGGCAATGGAGGTCAAAAATATCATATTTTGGCGATGGGTAAAAGTTTGGTATCAAGTATAAAT
>NW_021352400.1:0-393 GCF_001605985.2 Dendrobium catenatum | reverse complement strand
ATCTATACAAAATAATTAAATTGATTAGTGAATTATAGTTTGAGCCCCAATGAATGATACAAAATAAGTAATAAGCTGCAACATTTGTGAAGTTATAATCTAACGATACTTTATAATCATCAAACCACACATGATTAAATCTTTACAATTTATTTTCAATTTTTGTAAGTGGGAAGTCATGATCACGAGGCTAACACAGCAAAGATCTATGCACTATATCTCTATCATTTGGGGGAAAATCAAAGTTTTTTTATTAATTTAAGGTTTGTAGGGATATCTAACTTAGCTTCAACTATTTTTTTTTTTTAAATTATGCATTATTATCACCATAAATTGTTATCATGTTCATTTTCTTCCGCTTTTCTTTTTTTATATATTTTATTTAATTATTCT
>NW_021352399.1:0-1087 GCF_001605985.2 Dendrobium catenatum | reverse complement strand
GATCTCAATTTTTTTACATGATTGTAGATTTTCATGTAAGAAAGCACAAACGATCAAATTTCTCACAAAACTTTCATGATCTCAGCTTCCCACTAGCTGCATGCGCAACTATATATGATGATGAATGTGATGCAATTTGCAAAACTCTGATTTAGGGGGCGAGACAATGCAACGTAACACGAAATATAGTGTGATATCATGCAACCTATAACTCAATCCCACAACTAACTAAAAACTAGTTAGAGATGTTTGGATCGATAACCAATCAAATGGAAATATTATATGTGCACCAAAAATGATACCAACACACTCGATCCTACTATATCACCATCATCACAATGCCACCGTTGCTTCTTATCCTCCAACACATGTTCTCTTGTTGTTAGAAACCCATTTCCTTGTTATTAAAGAAAGCAAATCATTGTAATGACAATTCTAATGAAGACCTTCAAAGTTGTGAGAGTGAGAGAGACATTTGAATTCATAATTTATAATGTTAGACTGCTTGTTTATGTTGAACTAAGAGACTATTTATTTAGCTTTATCTATATCTTTAGATGAATTTTAGTAGTCTTACTTTGACTTTTTACGATCTTGTTTTAACATATTATTTTAATGTTAGTATGTCATTGATTATTTCATATTTTTAATTAATTTAATGGTTAATTCTAAGCTTTACACATCAAAATGCCTTGATGCTTGTGCCTCGCCTTTACGAAAAGAAAACACATCAATACCCTTTTGCACAATTTCAAACATTACTATAAAATGAGTATAAAATAAAAGAATAACTACTCATCTTTTTAATATAAACATGTTTCCTAACAATAAATAAGATTCAATTGCATTTTTAGAGAAAATTAGTAGCCACCATAATTATCAATGGTGAATAGTGTATCATAGTACAAAAATTCCCATGGAGCCATAATGCATAGCGCAAAGCGCAACACGCACTATTTTAAATATAATGTAAAATATTTAATAAAATGAATATAAAAGCGCAACACCCTATAGTATTTTAACATCAAATATGTCACTCATATTTCCTTTCTACCACTCATATATTTCATTTCTACCACTCATATTT
>NW_021352398.1:0-408 GCF_001605985.2 Dendrobium catenatum | reverse complement strand
TGCTCAGGATTTGCTCGGTATTGCTAGGGATTTGCTCAGTATTGCTAGGTATTTACTCGGTATTGCTAGAAAAAACTAGGTACAATTCGGTATTTGCTAGATATTTAAAATATATCCAAAAGGTGATGGAATGTTGATCGGCTCGTCAAGGAATTAAAAAAATGTACGCGCTAGAACCCAAAAAACAGCGGGTCGGGTCGGCGACTTTTCTTCATGCTACGTGGCGCTAAAAGGTTGGTGGCCGAACGTAGAGGAGCGTACGTTCACCGAACCAAATAATTGTTCCTAGAGTAGGCCCTAAGGTCTGGCTCTAGGAAAGAATCTTAAAGTCTAGATTGGATCCTAGGATATAGGCTTGATCTGGAGTTTGGAAGGGCCTTAGTGAACTCATACCAAAAATGAGGTCAA
>NW_021352397.1:0-226 GCF_001605985.2 Dendrobium catenatum | reverse complement strand
TCAAGTATTATATTAATAATATTTATAAGTGTCTATATTCTATATTTTGAGTGCCTTTTTTATTCTAATACAATATTTTTATCTTAATCTCCGACTGGCTAGCAATTGCATCGAGGGCCTCAGATGTTATATGTTTAGGAAAGTTTTCATCTTCGATAATGTACTATAATTGCACTATGAACTCAAACCTTAGAAGGACGTCAAACAACATATAATCAGCTTCGAA
>NW_021352396.1:0-271 GCF_001605985.2 Dendrobium catenatum | reverse complement strand
AAAGTACCCTAAAATATTCTCCCTTTTTACTTTCGTCTCACTCAAAATAAATTCACTCCAAAAATCAATTTGCCAAAATTTACTACGATTGTTATCATAAAAGATTTTATTTTTGTATGAAGATTTGTTTTACTCCTTGCTTAATCACTTGTTTATTTATAATTGCAAATCAAAGAGTGTACTTCAAACCCTTTGAATATGCATCCACTAGTTCTCATGGTTTCTAATATTCATTTCTCTTTTGCTATATGAAGGTTCTGATATGGAAATG
>NW_021352395.1:0-306 GCF_001605985.2 Dendrobium catenatum | reverse complement strand
AGACAAGCAGCATGGATACTTGATAACAACCACAACAAAACTTGGTGCAACAACCCCATCGACAATAAATATGCATCAGTTGAATCCTAATCACACCATCAGGGACGGAACCCGCCTTAATTTTCATAGGAGGCAAACTTCTATGTAAAAGTGTAGAATTTGGCTCGACCCCTATTTGTTAATAGCTTGATCGTTGTACACTCCACGGATATGTTGCGGGGTCAAGGGGCAACGCCGGTTGCCCCTGCGAAGGATTTTGTAAGTATTATTTTTTTATTGTCTTTACTATTTCTTATTGTATTTGGT
>NW_021352394.1:0-339 GCF_001605985.2 Dendrobium catenatum | reverse complement strand
TAGCATGATGAACTACTTCAAAGCTCCAATCATGTGCCTTGAGCATCCGTTATCCAGGTACTAGTTGGTCTCATTAGGTCTTTTGTGAGAGCACTCCTACAAAGTCAATCAAATATTAGATTTGGGAACCAAGTGAGTTTGGGTTCCACCTTATGATTTGATGAATGAGATGTGCACATGCTATGCTGTGATGCATATACTTTTGGCTTCCACACTAGATGTGTCTCATGGTGAATAGTGCAACTGTAAGTTATGTGACCTAGCATGCCACAATAAAGACACAACGCTTGGGAATGTTTCACAATATGATGCATGCACTAATGTGGGGTTATACCATTG
>NW_021352393.1:0-382 GCF_001605985.2 Dendrobium catenatum | reverse complement strand
TTTGTGGTTGGAATAACAACTTTCTTAACTTTAATAACTTTCTTAAATTATGGAAAATTAGGATTATTAAAAGAGAACTACTAATTTAAGAGTATTAATGACCACTGAGCTCTTCACAGTGAATGGATCTGCCACCAAGTTCTTTATAATTGTTCAAAATAATTATCCTAAAATTTAAATAGTTATTAAAAATAATAAAAAATAAAAATAAAATGCAAGCAAATTATTAACATGCATTAATTTTAGATTCCAAATTGAAATTAATGCTGAAAATGATTTTTCTTAATTAGTATACCAAAAATCATTGAATGAAATTAAGATACATAGCTAAGAAAAATCAATTACATGCTAAATTAGCCCAAATATAGAAAAGAAAAGCATG
>NW_021352392.1:0-217 GCF_001605985.2 Dendrobium catenatum | reverse complement strand
ACCTATTATAATGTAATTGTTAGAAGCCTTAATTATGGTGATGTCTTTTGTATCAAGAAAAAAGTGAGTAATAAAATTTGTATGATCTTTCGTCCTAGAGCATATTGTATTGATGATTGGGAGAGAAGAAACCATAAAGATCATTCACTTTATTCTCTCTCGTGATATAGAGTACTTTGATATATTAGAGTATAACCATCATACGATTATAATATAT
>NW_021352391.1:0-328 GCF_001605985.2 Dendrobium catenatum | reverse complement strand
TCATGATTATCAATACAGAGCTAAATATCTTCAGGTCGATGTGATTCAATCCACTATATAACCTTTTCTAGGATTCCAATTATCATCACAAATATAATATGATACAGAATCATCCTATAATCATCATAAATACACCATGATTTTCAGAAAGAAATATGCTAACAAGAAAGCATACCTAACAATAAAAAAATGCAATTTATATCTACTCAACTTATTCATTTCATGTTTCCTGACTCGAAATTAACACACACAGAAAGACTAAGGCTTCGTTTGGGACGGCTTTTTATTGCTTTCTAAAATGGAGTTTTAGTAAAAAAATAAAATAATT
>NW_021352390.1:0-506 GCF_001605985.2 Dendrobium catenatum | reverse complement strand
GCCTTCCCACCACGCTACTAGAGCGTGTATGGTAGGTATCCTTAGACACCGCGGCCGTACAAAATTTCATCCCACCACGCTACAAGAGCGTGTATGGGGCCTTTAGCAGTACCCATACCAGAATAACAGTGACGTACCAGAACAGCAGTGACTCTCCCCACCACGCTACAAGAGCGTGTAAAGGGCTCACCCACCTCGCCGTATGCTTCGCACAGGGCTCCATCTTACCGTGCTACAAGAGCGCGTATAGGTGGTTCCCCGGTCCGCTACAAACGTCGAAAATGGGATTTTAGGTGATTACTCACCTTGTCGTAGGCGCCGGATCGGATTTCCTCCCGCTTTGCTACAAGACCGCGTTTAGGGGGTTTGTCGGTCCGCCGCAAACGACGAGAATGAGGAATCTGAGTTTTAGGAATTATACCTTGCGTAGCATGAAAGTTCGTTAGGGATGTTAAGCCCTATAGAACTAGCCCAAGTTAACCAAGAGGGGGGGTGAATTGGTATTT
>NW_021352389.1:0-1291 GCF_001605985.2 Dendrobium catenatum | reverse complement strand
TGACAGAGTATTTTCCTATTTCAATTGGATTACATCATGGATCAGCCTTAAGCCCATATCTTTTTTCTTTAGTTATGGATATTCTCACTAGACATTTGTAAGAGGTTTTACTATGGTGTATGCTTTTTGCTAATGATATTCTTCATGTTGATAAGAGTAGAGAGGGAATTGAAGGTAAACTTGAATTATGGAGGTGAAACTTAGAGTATAAAAGCTTTTGTTTGAGTAGATCTAAAATTGAATATGTGGAGTGTAATTTTAGTAATAATAGTTATTGTGGGGGGATTGTAACTTTTGGTGATAAAGGCTTGTTGTTGTTGTTGTCATCTTGAGCTAAGAGGTCAACATGAAATATTTTTCTCTTTTTCTATGATTGAGTGCAGGAGTTGTCTTTGGATCTCTCTTTATTGATGCTCCATGCTAAAACATTGGTAATTCAGGAGGGTTTTAATCCATCTCCCTCTCTCTCTCTCTCTCTCTATATATATATATATATATACACACATGCATACATACAAAAATATATACATATATTTATGTATATAGGTACACACTCACACCAATGTTTAAAATTACGTATTCGGGTATTGAGGCGTTTTTCATTCGTGAGGCGAGGCGTAAGCCTCAAGGTGTTTATAAGCGTAAGCCTCAAAATCAAAATATTGCATAAACATAAAAAGATAAATTTTTTATATACTAATGAGTGAATAATATAAAACATAAAAAAGCATAAGATATGAAGTGAAATCAAAATATCCCAATAATAAGACAACATGAAATATAGTTCAACTCAAAATTCCATCTTTCCCAAATCCCAATATTCTTTTCATTAACATATAATTCAAATTTCCAAAAATAAATAGTAATGACATATCACATAAGAATTAAGAACTCATAAGTCATCAGCACTGTCATCACTATGGGGTTCTTCATTTGAATCATCATTATCATGAACTGCTCTCTCTCCTTCCTCTTTTCATATAGAGTCCAATGTCGGGCATTTACTTCAAGATTTATGTAAGTTTTAATATATATAGCATGAGGCGAGGCGGGCCTCAACCAAGGTGAGGCGCAAGCCTCATAAAAAAACTTGAGGCGTAAGCATTGAGGCATTTTTTATTGGAATTGCGCAAAGGCGGGCCTCAAGACGAGCCTCACATTGCGCAATTTTAAACCATGACTCACACACATGCATACATACAAAATACATATATAGATATATACATAAATATATGTATATATTTTTGTATGTATGCATGTGTATATGTATGTATGTACATATATATATATA
>NW_021352388.1:0-244 GCF_001605985.2 Dendrobium catenatum | reverse complement strand
ATTTTCCTCTAATTTGAACTGATCGGCCGGGACGATCATTATATCAGCCTGGACAATCAAGCCAATTTTCAATCGTCCAGTTTTGCATCCAAGGCGATACTCTGGCCGATCTTCTGAGTTTTATACTGATCGGACAGGCCAATGTCTATATCGGCCTGGACGATAATGTCGGCAACTTGCAATTAATGAGCTCTTTTGAAGCTCTTTTATTTAAGAACTCTTGTTCAACATTTTGTAAGATCTT
>NW_021352387.1:0-214 GCF_001605985.2 Dendrobium catenatum | reverse complement strand
ATCTACAACAACGGTGATTAAGATCTACAAGCACGTCGGGTACAAAGATAGCTCGATGTACGAAAAAGAACACCTCTTGCAGAATGGAAGAGATGTTTGAACATATCCGAGCTAAACTTCCCGGTGTTCCAAAATCCCTAAATTCAAGAGGAAAACAGTTATGGTATCCACAAATACCAGAAATAATAAGTCCACTACACTGACGATCTCAAAG
>NW_021352386.1:0-438 GCF_001605985.2 Dendrobium catenatum | reverse complement strand
CTATTTTGGTTCATACCATCACCACCCTTCATAAGCTCTTTTATAATCTGAATGGTGAAGATTCACTTTCACCAATATTTTCCAATTTCTTTCCTCTAAGACTACCTTTGATAGGCCCAAAAGAATTTAAATCTTTGTTTTATTTCTTCTTATGATTAGCTGATTTAGGTGGCAAATGAAATTTACCATCCTCAATCAAACATTCCTTAGCATTTACATTAACTTTAACAACCAAAGAATCATAAGAATTAGAGTTTATATTTTTAGAAACTTGAACATTTTTTTCAATACCTGTAACATTCACACCATCAAGAACCTTTCCACAATTTCCTTCTTTGACAACTAGTACAGCTTCATCTTCAAAGAGCTCGGTTTGAAGGATAGAAACATCAGCTGAATCAACATCTATGTTGACAGGTTTTTCAACATTACCATCTT
>NW_021352385.1:0-205 GCF_001605985.2 Dendrobium catenatum | reverse complement strand
TGTTTTTAATTTCCATGTTCAGAGGTGGGTTGAAGATGGTAATTGTAGTCTTGGGAACTTATTTTTCACTATTGGCTCTATTCATGATTCTAATTCTACTGGTTATTGGGATCCCTCTTTGTATGATTGGATCATTGCTATGCTGAGTATTCTTTATAATACTTTTGATAGCTTTCATCAATCCTCTATTGATGGGATTATTGTT
>NW_021352384.1:0-234 GCF_001605985.2 Dendrobium catenatum | reverse complement strand
AACATAACTTGAAGGTGATTTTTTATAAATTTCAGCTAATATAGTTAAATATGTATTCTCTTCAATCCACTTATCATATAGTATTCCAGAACACCTAATTTATTTATACAGATACCCATGTGTTAAAAAAACTTCGGTGCAAAATTTCAGCTGATGGACATATTGACATAAGACAATATTATGACTCTAGTATTACAATCTAAAAGTAAAGACAAGACATCCATCATTAATAAC
>NW_021352383.1:0-340 GCF_001605985.2 Dendrobium catenatum | reverse complement strand
CTTTCATTGTTGGAGGTGATTTGATTTTGAAGGTTGTATAATCTTTCCTCCAAACCGGCTTTCAGTTTGCCGACTTCGCCTTCCAAGACATCAACCTTCTTTCCGGCCATCGTTCTCCTAACGGATCCCAAAAAATCTTCTTCCGGAAACGATAAACTTGCTGAAATTTCAGAATTTCAGCCGCCGCTGGTCCCAAATCGATGCTCTGATACCAATTTGATAGGAAATACTTGATTCCAAGTATTTACTAATCACTTTAGCCAAAGATCTCACAGCAAACTGCTGTCCACAGCAGGAAATCAGCCAAAACAGTGGGAAAACACGAGAAAAACGATAGAAA
>NW_021352382.1:0-238 GCF_001605985.2 Dendrobium catenatum | reverse complement strand
GTCCGCTGCTGACGTGGTTAAGTATAACCACGTGGGTCCCGCTACCAACTAATCATTTGGCATTGAATTCCAATGATTGACTGCGGTATGCAGTTGCCAATCCGGTCGCGACGCGTGTTCGGTCTGCCCCCATCTATTAATTAAGGAGTTTTAATTAATTTTAAAACTAATTAATTACCAAAAACTTGAATAAATCATAAAAAAAATAATTTTACATCCAAAAAATTAATATTTTATA
>NW_021352381.1:0-442 GCF_001605985.2 Dendrobium catenatum | reverse complement strand
TTTGGTCGGATATTTTCAGCCTCAGCAACATTACTACTTGTAGAAGGACCGTATTGATAATCAAATTGTGGGTCATACTCACCATGAGAAGTCCAATACCAATACCGTAGCTTGAATCCTCTGTGATACATATCAACAGTTACATCATCTGGTTCTAGGTGCACTAGATTTTTGTGTTTAGAACAGGATATCGAAACTTTCCTTCTGATATAAAGCTGGGCAGCTGTTTCGCTTGCTGAATGAAAAAGTTCACCCAATTGATGAATTTATATGTTAATGTCTTCCGACCTTGAGATAATCGGTTATACATCTAACTTCTTTGATTTCTAATATCCATAACCTATATATAAGGGTAAAAAAGTAATAGATTTATATATATATATATCTAAAAAGACATTAATAGATATTCATATGACCAAACCATCTAAGGCAACTTTCTCTA
>NW_021352380.1:0-2556 GCF_001605985.2 Dendrobium catenatum | reverse complement strand
AGCCCCCTTCATAATCATCAGAAGGAATGTGTCTGGCGTCCACAAACATTCGATAAGAGTCAAAAGGTACTTCGTCATGGGGGAACAACTGTTGTGGTAAAGGGCTCGCTGTCCAATCAGCTGAAGCACGCGGAGACTCCATAGGACAAGAACGTACACGACGACGTCCCGATGAAGGGACATTGGCATAGCTTGGAGAGGGTTCCCTTGCTCGCACTCGTGATGGGGAAGATGTAATTCCCTCGGTGGTATGTTGATCACCCTGTCCGCCTGCACTCAAATTAAAAGTGGAAAGATGTGTAAAAAGAAAAAAAAGAAGAAAAAATGAAGATGATAAAAAGTGCATATACCTTCATTGGTTCCCTCATGTGCTGAGCCTCTTCGAGGCCTTTGACCCCGAGGAGCTCCTAATGATCGCACTCATCGTTCGTATTTACGGGCTCCATGCTCCATAAAGGGTGCATATGATAATTTCACCCAAGTCAATCGAGTGTAGCTGACTCCGGTAAGGCTGTCGGAGGGTGCTATACGAAATCTGCTATATGTGCCAAGCCTAAGCAAATGAATCCACATCAGTGAAGCGACGTACATACGGGTTTCCGCGGGTACTGTATTCAACCCGCTAATATCCGTAACACCAGGAAGACGCGGCAAACCATCATATGTTGTAGCTTGTGAAAGGCCGAATTGTCTGGCAGTTCTATTGGATTGATATCTTTCCAAAATCACCGATTGCCCGTAACGATAGCACAACCATCCAGGTCGCGTGCTAATGAAATATTCAACAACAATTAAAGAGCGCCCTTTAAAAAGCAAGGTATACCTGCCGTGGCAATCAGTGTCATCGACGATGTCTGTTCCTATCAAATTACTGGGTAGGTTGCCAAGCTCTGGCTGATGTACTAAGCAGAAACGGTCTGCAACAAGGTGTGGTGCGAAAAAGAATAATCGTACGCGCTCCTGCTCCAGTGTGGACGAAGCCTTCAAAAGTTGCATGATGATTGGGTACCCCTTATATGAGAAGTAAGAGGGATATTCCAGACAGCTAAATGTTCCCTGAATGTGAATGTGAACCCAAGCGTAAATATATTGCCAAGGGAGGGTTGTATCATGCCCATCGAGTGCAGGGTTCTCTGAAATAGCTCTGAATGTTCTAAAAATTTTATTGAGAACTACGGGGGCAAGAGAAATACGCTCTCCATGTGACAAGAGACTGGCCGCCAGTAAAGCATTGCACCGAATAGCGCCTCCCTTAGCAGGGAGGACAAATGTGCACAGCCAGCAAACTAAAAATCCGACGAGAAATAACTCTTCGCTCATACCTGAAAGAGCGGGAGACATGTACCCTACGTCAGTGGAGGGTTCGGCAAGGTCTTCTAATAAAGCATCGGCGTACTCCATGCCTAGTTCAAAAGGATCTTGTATATGAGCGGTGATTTGATTGAGTTCCTCCTCCCTAATGAAACTGCGAATCCAGATGTCTAAAGGGATAGTGGCCCGAGAACGCCTCGATAGCTTGGCTTCTTTACAAAACCGCCGATAATGGCTCAGTGCAGCAGGAAATACTGTGGGTAAAATTAATTCTCCCCTCCTATTCCTGCTAGAGGAAAGTCGCCTACGGAATAGCTCCTCATCTGGAGGAATGCATTCTTCATACCGACGTCCAAAGATCGGCAGACCAGAGACTGCCTGCAGCTCCCACAGCGACATTGTCAACTCCTCGGAGCCATCCAGCAAGTGTTAGTCGTCGGGTCCAAAATTCTATCACCCCCTTTATCCAAGAGTGGGGAATATTCTCGAAGCTGAACATTAAAGCATATATAGCTTCGTATATACCTGCCCTTTTCAAAATAGTTTTATGGGCTCTTAAGACATACCTTGCCCAAGATACATACCCACGTGCAGGTCTAGAAAGTTGCCCAACTGGAGAATCTCTAGGCCACTCATGTGCAGCTGGTTGTAGTTGTCGGTGACTCAATAGTTTCGATTGCCCAACTTTCTCAATAATATCGGCGGCTGGCTCCAGAATATCGCACATACCAGAGCTCACTTGAGCAATGGTACTCTCCAAGGGGTTGTAGTCCCCGCATTTCAACCTGATGGTGGTCACCCACTTAGCAGGATCTTCATATACTGAGGGAGCAAGCTCAGAGTGTGGCAGAAGCGGCGAGCGTACGAAGAATTCGCCATAAATACTGCGGCCCCTCAGCATCTCCTCGTGTTGCTCCAGCCTATCAGCCATATTAGTAGTCCCGCGAGGATCGTTCTTGTCAATCAATTCCAAAATGGCCTCTCACTAGGCTCATTTCGCGACATTCCCTCCGGTCTACTCCAGTTGAACATCTTTCCTGACAAAAGAATCATAAGAAAGCATGCAAGTTGATAGAAGGAATGGAGCATAAAAAATACTTTATATATTTCGCTCCTATCTTGCGTCGACATCCAAAGAAAAAGGAGGGGAAGAAAATTCTTGGAGATCCGCAATGTCAACTGTGTACAACAAACATGGTCCGCTTTAAGCGCGCACCATATTTGTTGGGGGGCATTTGTTGACCC
>NW_021352379.1:0-224 GCF_001605985.2 Dendrobium catenatum | reverse complement strand
TCGGTGTTGGAAAGATTAAAAAAGCACCACAGCGGTGTTGAGCTTTATGGAGTTGTGAAAATAAATTAGGAGCAGTGATGCAGAGGTGGCACTGTGACAAAAGGCTCACATACTATGTTGCGATATTGGATCTTGCACTTCACGATGCTAGACACTAAAATGATTTTTAATATAAATAATCCCACTACCATTCCTTCACCTCCCTCAATTCATTCCTTGTTGGG
>NW_021352378.1:0-284 GCF_001605985.2 Dendrobium catenatum | reverse complement strand
TCTCACAATTTAATGAATTGATGTGTTACTTTATTGGTAGATCATGGCCTAAATTGCTATAAATGTAGCTCAATGACACTGTTAATGGTTGAGCGCTGCGACATCTATGTGGCACTCCCTTGACTTAGCGGCACTGAAATTTTGGACTGTGGTGCTATGCACACAAAGACTAGGCTTTGTGGTGCTGACCCCTTCGATGATGCGGTGCTGGGATAGGTTGTTGGGCTTGGCGGTGCTAACTCCTGTGGTGCTACAGTGCTATCAGACTGAGAATAGGTAATGCC
>NW_021352377.1:0-249 GCF_001605985.2 Dendrobium catenatum | reverse complement strand
GCTAGGGGTGGATAATGCTGTTCTTGGCACCATCCTAATTTTAATCCAATTATATTTTCTTTTAGGTTAGGTTTTTTTTTATCCTTAGGATTGAACATGTTAGTGGTGGACAATGCCATTCTTGGCACCATCCTAGTTTAATCTAATATTCTTTTCTCTTAGGTTAGGATTCTTCCTTTTTATAGGATTAGACATGCTAGTCATGTACAACGCCCTTCGTGGAACAATACTAGTTTAATCCAGTTTTCT
>NW_021352376.1:0-305 GCF_001605985.2 Dendrobium catenatum | reverse complement strand
TGGGTCACGATAATGGACGGCGTCTTCGTAAAAGTGAGGCTGCCTGATTCAAAATTATTAGTAAATAAGTCAAAATTTTATTAGAGGCATGATCGAGTTAAAAGAATAAAAATTAAGAGAGAAATTGAGTTTTGTAAAAAAAAAATTCTAATGAATTGATATATTAAAGATTTGAGCAAATTAAGGCTTTATTTGGGATGATTTTCAGGTTGCTTCTTAAAGCAGCTTTCTATTATAAAAATTTTAATTTTTGTACTAAAAAGTTGTTTTATTATTTTAAGAAACAACAAAAAGCTGTTCCAAAC
>NW_021352375.1:0-213 GCF_001605985.2 Dendrobium catenatum | reverse complement strand
GGACCAGATCCAGACCCATCTGCCACATCAAGCCAAGGGTCTGGCCTGACCTAGGTTGAGCCTAATTCAACCCAAACTGAGCAGGTTTGGGTCCAACCAAGCCACCCAATCGAATTGGACCTCCCCAGACCCAATTGAGCTCACCTTCGAGTCCAGTGTGTCTCCATAAGCCTTTCAAGTTAACCCGACCAAGACTCCAGCCAGCGGTGACCG
>NW_021352374.1:0-415 GCF_001605985.2 Dendrobium catenatum | reverse complement strand
GGAAAGACTTGCTAAGGGAGATGTCAAATATCGATTTATCATCGATGTGGGAAACTCTTTGAAGGCAGATTAGATGAGTAGATTAAGCAATTATCAGACTATTTTGCGTTATGTTCTTTTTTTTTTCCGTTTGTTGTGATTTGTAACATTGGCCTGTATGTTATTATATTATGATGTTATTTGAATAAATTGATGATATTTGTGCTGAAAAATTTTTATTTATTATTCATCTCTTTTTATGTCCTCTATTTTAGGTAGGGTGTCAATATTTAACACGACACGAAAACCCGAAACGAACCGACCCGGAAATTTTGAGTTTGACCCGACCCAATTTCAAAATGGGTCTGGTTGCGAAATGCTGGTGCGCGGGCGCGTGTGTAGGCCTCCTCGGGCGGCGGGCTGGTAGGCGCGGGCG
>NW_021352373.1:0-953 GCF_001605985.2 Dendrobium catenatum | reverse complement strand
CACTCTTAAGTTGGCTCAAGCTCCTCCACCGATTTCTTGGTAGGCTAAGATATGCATCCAAAGAACCTAAACCAAGTCTCCTCCTTGGAAGGTTCTAAGTTGCTCTATCTTATCACGAGCTTTAACCAATCAGGCTTCAGACGATTTTGAGCTTTTTTGAGCTTTAAAGATAAAGCTCTACAAGGCCTCGAGCTCCTCAAATTGGAGTCAAGCACTCTGCTCAATCGTGGTTTAAACTTGAACGACAATTCCCAACATTACAAAATACTCCTCTAATGGGGTTCGATCTTGGACCCAGTATAGAGTGTAATTTTGTTGAAAAGGCCTTAAAAGAAGAGACACCTATGTGCAAAGAATTACATACATTTCTCAATGACATGATTTGAATTCTTTTCAGGAGTAGAAGATTCGATCTTTCTATTAAGAAATATCCTCTAACTATTTGGACCCTGTCGGAACGACATGTGGGGACAAATTTATCAATTAGAGTGAGAAGTAGAGTCGACTCCAATCAGTCTTGAAAAGGTTTAGGATTTAGGTTTTGTTAACCCAGATCAAGTTTTGTAGAAACTGAACTGGGGCCTCTCTTAAATAATTTTTGAGTTAAAATTGATTTCAAAGCATTTAAGTTGAAGTGAGAAATTCAATCTTTTCAATTCTCTTGCATATATTCTTCCATATGATAGAAAATTCAAGCATATTGAAGAATCTGAATTCAAGATTTTCAGAGTCAAGTATTTGAGGTTTATTGAGAATTTTGAGATTCAAGGAGTTAAAGGAAGGAAGCCATCTTACTCTTCTTCTCTTTTTCTAGTGACGCAGTTTGCGTATCCTTGACTTTTGGTACACTTCATGCACTTCTTGATTTTTGGCGCATTCGCGCATCTTTCGACTTTTAATGCACTTCGTGCTTTTCTTGATTTCAATTGAATTCGAGAAGAGGCTCCACTTTC
>NW_021352372.1:0-282 GCF_001605985.2 Dendrobium catenatum | reverse complement strand
CTTCTCCAATGGCTCGTTGCTCTCAGGTGGAACTCCAAAGTCCTTCACTGCTCGATCTCATCCTCGCAGATGATGGCTTAAGAACGGGATGATTTTGGATGTTGTAAAAAAATGAAATTTAAATGTTTTTATTGAAATTCCCCACTCGCATTATGGAAAGCAGGGATTTGCTAAATATTACGTTAAATTTATATGTTTTTAACCGAGGGGCAAAATTTGATCAATTTTCAATGGTCGAGGAATTAAGTTGGTGTAGTACGAAACTTTTGGACTAAATTGGGC
>NW_021352371.1:0-388 GCF_001605985.2 Dendrobium catenatum | reverse complement strand
CTACCAGAGGCATCTCCAGCAGCACCTACAGTTCCCTCTGTCCCTTCAACTCTGCCTCAGAAGGATATTAAGCAACTGATTGAGGACCAGGTAAGGGAGGCCTTACCTTTTTGCAAGGAACCGCATCAATTCCAAAGGGTAGACCCTACCCCGAAGAATATGATTCAGTTCCTTATCCAAAAGGCTTTGTGCCACCAACTTTTAAAATTTTCACTATAATAGAAAACTCGAGACAGCATCTAGCCCACTTCAGAGCAAGTTGTTGCAATGCGGGAGGGTCAGATACTCTACTATTTCGCCAATTTATAAGTAGTCTATCCGGCAATGCTTTTGAATGGTACGCCGATCTGCCCAATGGTTCAGTAAAAACCTTTAGCGATCTAGAAAA
>NW_021352370.1:0-261 GCF_001605985.2 Dendrobium catenatum | reverse complement strand
GCCTTGGATTTTGTGTGAACTTTGGGATAATTTTCTTCGGTCCTTTGCTTTGTGCTTTAGCGGATTTGTTGAAGAAAAATTCCTTCAAGCTTCAGACTTGATCTATGGGAAAGGCGCTTCACAATGCTGATTTTACTGATGCTGGTGGATTTGGGGTCATCCTTTGTGGTTGAAGATTTAGAGCCTACGAACTTTCAGTAGTTGCTAGAGATTCTTCCTTCTCATTGGAACTTTGATTCTCCGGTCATTTGGGAGATTTTG
>NW_021352369.1:0-539 GCF_001605985.2 Dendrobium catenatum | reverse complement strand
ATTTAATTTATTTAATAACTTGATTTTGTGTCAAAATATAGTTTAAATATAAACATTTTATATTTAAAACATATTTGCATGTTCAACAATTTGGTTGGGTGTTTGAAACTCTCCCCAACCCAGCCGGGTTTGAAAACCTTGGTAGGCACGGGAGCGGGCTGCCGGGCGGGAGAGCACGGGAAATTTTTTTAATTATTTTTATTATTTTTTAATTTTTTAGCGGCTTAATTCCGCTGGAAAACCGTTGGAATTATTTTCCCCGTAATTTAATTTCTTACGCGTGTTTTACTAGCGTAATTTTTCTCTGCCAAAAAATCGCCAGTAAATTCGAAAACCGCCGGAAAATATATAATTCCGTCGGAAAACTTCTTCGGTAATAGATGATTTCCTGTAGTGCATGTTTGTCCAAATGGTTTATAAGTTTAGATCTGAACCCGACACGCTTGTCCAAATGGGTTAAAAATCTAGACCCTTAGCTGACTCGACCCCAACCCGACTTGAAAAGACCCAACTCCTTAAACAGGTTGAATGTAAGTGGG
>NW_021352368.1:0-203 GCF_001605985.2 Dendrobium catenatum | reverse complement strand
CAGCGGGTTTTTGGCATTCGGAGGAAGATTTCTTGTAATTCGTAGAAAGAAAAATGGCTGGAAAGAAGATCGAAGTCCTAGAAGGCGAATTTGGCCAATTAAAAGCAGATTTGGAGGAAAAATTCCTTGAAATCACCGCCAAGAATGAAAGGTTGGAAGGGAGGTCCGCGGCGATGGAAGAGATGATGAAGAAATTACTTGAG
>NW_021352367.1:0-243 GCF_001605985.2 Dendrobium catenatum | reverse complement strand
CATGAAACACAAGTTTGTAGTTTCTTCCTCTGGTTCAATCTCAGAGGAGTCAATACCAGATTCTGCACAAAAACTCCTTTGGATTTTCTTCTTGTCCTTCCTAGACTTAGCTTTCTCCTCACCTTTTTCCTTTTC
The DNA here is from genome assembly GCF_001605985.2 of Dendrobium catenatum. Lineage (NCBI taxonomy): Eukaryota > Viridiplantae > Streptophyta > Magnoliopsida > Asparagales > Orchidaceae > Dendrobium > Dendrobium catenatum. Next base: position 108 of record NW_021352367.1, on the reverse strand, counting down.
TTTGCTCGAGTGATCTTGAAGTGTAGGACAATCGGCCCTCACATATCTAAGCTTCTGCATTCAAAACAATCATCAGAAGATCCTTTAACATATTTGTGATCCTTACCT
>NW_021352366.1:0-243 GCF_001605985.2 Dendrobium catenatum | reverse complement strand
AGTCTGACGGCAGGCAGAAGTCCGCAGTCGGGTAGATGACTGACGAAAGTTCGTCGACGAGCAGAAGTCCGACGACGAGTATAAGTCCGCTAACGAGCAGAAGTCTGAGGTCGAGTAGAAGTCCGCTGACGAGCAGAAGTTCGACGACAAGGTGAAGTCCGACGTCGTGTAGAAGTACTAACAAGCAGAAGTTCGACGTTAAGTAGAAGTCCGCTGATGAGCAGAAGTTCGACGTCGAGTAGA
>NW_021352365.1:0-301 GCF_001605985.2 Dendrobium catenatum | reverse complement strand
CTAGAACCCCACAGCAAAATGGGGTAGTCGAAAGAAAGAATAGAACATTAATTGAAGCCGTCCGATCCATGTTGGTAGAATACTCACTTCCTAAATATTTTTGGGATGAGGCGGTTAGCACTGCATGTTATGTTATGAATAGAGTGAATGTGAGATCAAAATTAAATAAAAACCCTATGAGTTGCTAAAAGGAAAAATACCTAATTTATAACATTTGCATGTTTTTGGATGTAAGGTGTTTATTCATAATAATAGAAAATCTGTCTTAGGAAAATTTGATCCAAAATCAGATGAAAGTATT
>NW_021352364.1:0-285 GCF_001605985.2 Dendrobium catenatum | reverse complement strand
CTGACTAAGTAGACCAGGGACCACGATGGCCTGGGACAATGGAACCATGGGATCTTGATCGGGTCTATCATCCACTCTCCCATCATCCCTTTTAAGTGAAAGATGGTGGAAATTTCTATTTTTAAATATCAAAATCTCCAAAATCTACAATCCCTATGCCCATTGCTGCTACTATATGCCAGATACCATGTATATTCTACGTATCTGATTGATGACTAGCCTTAATCGAAAGTTTTCTCTCGTGATCAGGAGGGGTAATTAACTATAGGGTCTTGCGCCTATAGG
>NW_021352363.1:0-241 GCF_001605985.2 Dendrobium catenatum | reverse complement strand
CATTCATTGATGATTGCACTAGAGTCTCTTGGATCTATCTCCTTAAAAATAAATTTGATGTTAGCACCATTGTTCCCATCTTTCATTCCATGATCAAAAATCAATTCAGGATAAAAATTAGGAGATTCCGCTCCGATAATGCCAAATATTATTTCAACCAAACCCTTTCCTCCTATTTTCAGAGGAAAGGGAAATTCATGAGTCCTCCTGTGTTCACACCCACAACAAAATGGGGTTGCAG
>NW_021352362.1:0-249 GCF_001605985.2 Dendrobium catenatum | reverse complement strand
CATTTTGTATTTCATTAAATATATTACACATTTTTTTAAAATCTAATTATTGGATATAAAATCCATTAAATAATTAATAATTATGCTATGTCTTATGCTAAATTCTCACTTAGAATACAATAAAAAAAATTTGGGTTCTTTTTTCTTTCTTTCCATCGATCATGGTGAGGCAGATAACCCAAGTCCTATTTGCTTCCTCCTGAAGTAGGAAGGTGTTGCAAATCTATTTTTTCATGGCTTATGTTTTGA
>NW_021352361.1:0-725 GCF_001605985.2 Dendrobium catenatum | reverse complement strand
TGAGTTATCACGCATGTAAGGAAAAATAATTGCAAAGTGCAAAACCATTTTGGGCAAATATAATATCCAATCATTTTTTAAGCATGCAAACCTGGTAGTAACCATAGCAATCACCATCTTCAGTTGCATCATGTAAATCCTTGCTTCTACAATCATCAATAAGCCTAATTCCATTGCCCAAGATGATTGATGGATGAAATGGTGCGGATAAAAAACGATCAAACTGGGGATTGTTCATGCTATCAAGAGTAAATGAAGAAATAACAGGAAGTGTTGTTAGCCGTAAAATAGCATGATAACGTTCTTTGAATCCCTCTACCAATACTGGAGGAGGTGAAGGAGGAAAAGATGCCAATGATTCATCGCATGCATTATCAATCCATGGACACAGAAGCTTATGTCCATTATCCAGTTTTAAGCTAAATACTGCAGCAGCCTGTTCAACTGCAAAAATAGAAACACCTTAAAATTAGAACAGCGTCAAAGTTATAGACTAAGTAGCCGCATAATCAGTAGCAATGTCTAGAAAAGAACCCTATTTGTAAGATAATAACCTAGATTACTAAATGCACAAATTATATATATCCTTACTTAAAAGTTCATATTCAACTATGAACATCATAGTTTTATTGTCAAAATAGTATAAAGAAGATATAGAAAAGCATCTCCAATAAGGCCCTAAGAGGCTCACTTTTAAGAACAGTTTTGCACATGTCCTATTGATT
>NW_021352360.1:0-299 GCF_001605985.2 Dendrobium catenatum | reverse complement strand
AAAAAAAAAAAAAGAGAGAAATAAAAAAAAATCCACCTAATCCATAAAAACTGCAGGAAATCCCGCTAACCTGCAAATGGCGCTGAATCCATCGCTTCCCCGTGATTCCTGCATGAATCCCGCTCTCGATCGTCTCTCTTCGACGCATTTAAAAGCCGAACGAACGAAGCCTTCAGGGAACGATTTGCTGCTCTATCGTTACTCTTCCCCTCTGTTTCCATCGCTTCCCAACTCCCGACCTTCCTTCCTCCTCTCCAGTCTAGCCGCAAGAAGCCTCCTATCCATCGGAACCTCCACTC
>NW_021352359.1:0-226 GCF_001605985.2 Dendrobium catenatum | reverse complement strand
TCTTTCCAGTATACACCTAATTATATAAAGGACTCAACAAAATAAAATGACAAACTCTTTTTATAGGTTTAAATAGACTCAATGCTGCAAGTTCTTGAGTTTGCTTTTATAACTTAAAACTCTTGATATTGTATATGAAATATTAGTAGCACTTAAAAGAAACAACTAATATAAAAAGTAGAGAGAAAAAAGTGATATAAATAATAATATTTAAAATCATCAAAAC
>NW_021352358.1:0-322 GCF_001605985.2 Dendrobium catenatum | reverse complement strand
TTTTTCCCCAATGGAACATATTACCATCTAGCATTATTACAAATTCTTGAGGCTATACATGCCACATTCTTTTCATCCCAACACTGCAATGGTAAATGAGGCATTCTGATCCAGATGGGAGAAGTAAGGCCTTCCATTGAAGATGAGTTAAATTATGGGGTCCATTTCTCCATCCCTACAATGTGTTCGTTAACGAACCAAGGACATCCTGAATGTACTGAATCCATCATATCTTCCGTTGAAAAAGAACATAAGTACCATCCTTTACCCAAGGTTGTAAAGTGGAACTGACCAAATTGTTTCCATTGTTTCCTTAATTCCC
>NW_021352357.1:0-218 GCF_001605985.2 Dendrobium catenatum | reverse complement strand
ATGTTAGTTGGTTCCTGTGGGAAGGGAGGGATGGCCTTCAATGCAATTTGTTATATATACATTGCCAAATGTCACTTTTTGAACAAAAAATTTCATTGGAGTTTATATATTTTGCTTAATGGATTGCCATTGATCTTATCGATAGCATGCTTGAATTAACCATAAAGTATGCTTTGTCACCTTTGGGATGCTCTCTCTCTCTCTCTCTCTCTCTCTCT
>NW_021352356.1:0-307 GCF_001605985.2 Dendrobium catenatum | reverse complement strand
ATCCTCATTCACCCCATAAAATGGTGCGCGCCGTTTAGCAGGCCTTGGCGAGTAGCACCATTTGACCATTTTGGCTACTTTTTTTTGGTTTCAGGAGAGTAGCACCTCTGAGATTCTTAGGTGACTTCCTATGTGACTTCCTACAATGTCAAATTCATTTTATGACAATTAATTATCATTAAATTTATTGACTTGCATCATTAATGATTACATCATTTTGATAATTAATTAAACATGACACATTAGTTGTCTTTTGCTTTTAAGTACTAACCAATGATAAGGAAATGAGTTTCAATTTTGCATAAAG
>NW_021352355.1:0-265 GCF_001605985.2 Dendrobium catenatum | reverse complement strand
GGGAGCTTCATGCTTTTTAGTGAAAAGAAGACAAGTACTATATTTTTGCTCTGTCTATGGAAGGAGAAGCACTTCTACACCTTGACGGGTGCAAAAGGAATGGTTCAGTAGTATTGCATCCAGGAGTATTCGCGGCGGTAGAGAAATATAAAGTTTATCGTCTTAGTGTTGTACGAAAATCCGGCACGCAATCAGATAAGGAGAGAGGGTCTATCATTTATGAGACAACAAGATTTTTACATGGAAAACCCCTGTAAAAGGGGGA
>NW_021352354.1:0-1118 GCF_001605985.2 Dendrobium catenatum | reverse complement strand
CTCATTGTCATCATACATTAGTAGTGTTAGTTTCATTATTTATTGATGTTATATTAATACTTTGGTACCGCTTTGATGGAACACTCACATGGAGTTCTTCTCCTTTCTTTTGATTGACGTGTGAATTTTAACAAAGGCTATAAATTTGTGTATATTTTATTTTGTGGGCTTTGAAAATTACTATATGGCTCTTGTTAAATTTTTAAGTTGGAATCCAAGTGGATTTTGATAGGAAGTACTTGTATTCACAAGCAAACTAGCCAAAATTAAGTACCAAATCACGAAAACTGCTGTTCACAGCAGTAAAACAGCCAAAAACAATGGGGAATTAGAGGAAAACTGTAGGAAAACTCAAAGTACAACTTGTATTCCACTAGATGATGAATAAAATAACAAGATACAATTGATCCTCAATTCGAGAGGAGGATCGATCTCTCCCAAATCTCTAGACGCCGCTAGAGCCCAAAGAAAACCTAAACTAAGAGATCTCAAATTTCAGCCAAATTCAAGATGCCCCAAACCCTAGAAAAATCAACTATTTAATGCATACAATTCAAAAGGAAATCCCTAAACAGTCCCTACATTTAAATTTCTCTCTCAAAACCCTAAAAAAACGCTTCCTAAAAAGCTCTACTTGAGCGGACGGGCCGCCCGATCTCCGCAGGAGGCGGAGATCTCGCTGTTTTCGCGAACTGTTGGTCCCGCGTGGACCGGCTGGACCGGTCTAACAATACTCCCCTCCCAAAAATCCACCTTGTCCTCAAGGTGGAGATATGCTCGTGTTCCGGTGGAGGTGGCCATCCTTGAGATGACTGTAAATCCTTACTGTGATGGCTTTAGATAGCCTTGCATCTCCCCTTATGACCACCCTTCTCCCATCCACCATTAATTCCATCGTGAGTGCTCCCCAATTGTCCTTGGTTTCACTCAAGGTTTGCAACCACTTCATCCCCAAGATGACATCAGTGTTTCCTAACTCTAGTGGGAGAAAGTCCTCCTTTACTTGAATCTCCTGGATGGTCAACACCACACCCTTACTGATTCCCTGGCCTTTCTCCACCTTCTCTGTACCCATCATCATCCCATAACAACCGGTGTCCACCAATTTCACTCCCAGT
>NW_021352353.1:0-1735 GCF_001605985.2 Dendrobium catenatum | reverse complement strand
GGTCGACACGCGTTGGGTGTTTTTTTTTTTGCAATTTCGAGCTTTTTCATTTCCAAAATCAACCTTGCGCGGTCGACTTGATCCCAACACTAGTATAGAGGTCAACAAATGCTCCCCAACAAATATGGTGCGCGCCTAAAGCGGACCATGTTTGTTGTAAAATGTTGACATTGCGGATCTCCAAAAACTTTTCTTTTTTTTGGATGTCAATGCAAGATAATGGCGAAATATATAAAGTATTTTTATGCTTCGTTCCTTTAGAGAAAAATTTGTTGGGGGGCATTTGTTGACCTACAAAAAAAAGATTAAAATATTTTTGAGAACCGTAGTGTCAACATTTTACAACAAACATGGTCCGCTTTAGGCACACACCATATTTGTTGGGGGGCATTTGTTAATCTCTCTACTAGTGTCGTGATCAAGTCGACCGCACAAGGTGAATTTAGGAAGCGAAAAAGCTCAAAATTACGAAAAAAAAATAAAACTCACACGACACGTGTCGACTGAATACCCAAAATCACTGAGATGACTTTCGTTCGCGAAACAGATAGCGCCAATGCGTCAGGAGCAACGGAAAACTTTGTCTCACCCTCCTACTTTCCAAAAACTTCAATCCCAGCAGCCCAAAACATCCCCCAAGGCATAAAAAAGCTTCCCCCTATAACTAAGCTTCTTCCGGCCATTAGAGTGTGTGTTGCTTAAGCTAGAAACCCAAACTGAGAAGAGAGAGAGTGAAAGAGAGAGAAAACGATATTCCAGTAGCAGTTTTCGATGTAGCCGCCAATCGTTCTTGGGTCCTTCAGCAAAGTTGTAGAGGATATCGAGAGCTTTTCAACGAGCCTAAGTACATCAAAATCCGTCCACAGGATTGTAAGATATCGCAATTTTTCTCTAAAACTTTGATTTGAAACTGTAGCAAATCTACAACACATGAAGCCTCCAAACTTCAGGTGTTGGAAGATTAAATTGCCCTCAAGCTACATTTCAAATTTCGTTGAGTATTTTGGGAGATATTAGCATTTAAAGTTTTCTAGTCAAAATGTACTGTACAAGATCTGGACTGTCCGAGCGAAGATCAGACGGCCCAGATCTGAGCATACCACGCGTGTCTTCGCTGGGATTCGAACGCGGGTCGGTCTAGACCACGGGTGACACGTGGCATTATGCTGTGGCGCCACGTCGTCGCGCCAATCATTGGCCAATTTGACCAAAGTTGGTCAAAAATAATTCAAAAAATGCTCAAAATCTTCCAAAATTCATAGAAAATTGAATTTTTCACCAAATTGGACATTCTTGGGCTTGTTGGAAAGATATTTTAATGTAGTATTTAATAAAATTAATTTTAATCTGTTTTGAGTTCTGGATTATACGAAAATTGATTTTATTTAAATTTAGATTTTCCTAATTTTCTTACAATCTAGAGATCAAATTAATCCCAAAATTTGGTGGAATGTTCTTGAGCATCTTAGGCATATTTTGTGATTTTTCTAGGATCAGATGCTCTTTAATTTTCTGTGATATGAATTTTCAAGATAAAGGGTCCATTTTGGACCCTAAATTTTTAAAATTCATAACTCTCTAGATACTTAGTATTTTTCTGTGAAATTTTTGTGATGTGAATGTATGTCTACCGGGGTTAGACACACCAAATTTCATGCCCATTAGAATAGTAGGGAGACCTAAGGAAAATAATTAAGAAAATGTCTAGAAAACTTAGAAAATTTCTAGGGAACTA
>NW_021352352.1:0-1176 GCF_001605985.2 Dendrobium catenatum | reverse complement strand
CGGGATCCGTCCCCGTCGGGTCGGGTCGTGACATGGGCCTTGGAGGACCAAGGGAAAACCTCAATTATAAGGACATAGGGAGAGGAGAAGGTGCATTTTTTCCCTTGCTTGAAGGGCCTATTTATAGGTTGAAAAGAGGGGGAAATGATTCAAAATTTGGGGGGAAATTTGCCTCCAAATTATTTCAAAAAGCTTCTAGAAGGTTTTTCGAAGTTATTGGGCCCACTTCTGATGTTTTCGGAATTTTGGGGAAAAAAAGAGGGGCGCGGTTACTGTAGCAACCGGAATGCGGTTGTTCAAAATTTAATTTGCAGGAACTGCAGTAGCGTGGGCACTGTAGCAACGATATTGTAGCAACAGGGGTGTAGTTACATGAAATGGAATATGCTGAAATTATTGTAGCATTGGTACTGTAGCAGCCGTGATGACTGTAGCAACCGCAAAAACTCAAATTGAGCAAGATTATAGTTTTTGTAAAGCAATTTTTTTGCGATTCAACAAATGTAAATTGTCGGAACAAGTATTTTCGAACATCTGGAGCATCGACGTTTGAAAATAGTGGGGCTACTGATACGTCATCATGAAATTATATTGATCGGGCACGAATCTCGATGCAAAACCTAATTCGAAAAGTTCAGAAATTAAATCTGGGTACACTCGGACTCTGATTTCAGCAAGCTTACAGTCAAATTGAGCGTCTTGGAAATACGAACCCAACGACACCAAATTCAACTTGATCCGAGCTCAAATGAGTCTAAATCGAAGACTCGAAGTGTTGTTGGAAGGTTCAAATCATAATTTGAGTTACCAAACGGTCTTTGATTTTAACGAGCTTATAGTCGAATCGAACGGCTCGACGAGAAAAATCCAACGAGCATAAGATCGTCAAATTTCGATATCTCTAAGACCTTCAAATGTCCAACGAACGGTGCATAATCGTAGGATTCAATATCGGCCATCCATTCGACCACTCCCTCTTCACCCCTGATCTCGCGCCTATTTACAAGCTATGCCACTCCAAGAAAACTATAAATAGAGCCCTCATTCTTCACAAAGAGGACCGAAGCAAGAAGAGAAGAGGAGAAAAGAAGGAAGAAGAGAAGGAAGAGAAGGAAGAAGCTCCTCCTCGACCACCGACGGAACCTCGCCGAACCACCACAGGAGCCTCGTCGGACC
>NW_021352351.1:0-293 GCF_001605985.2 Dendrobium catenatum | reverse complement strand
TTTTTTTTGTTCCTTGATATAATATTCTCCATTCTTATGGTGAAAGATGAAAAATAAAAGATATTAAATGAAAAAAAGAAAGAAAGAAAGTATAGCATTTAGTTGTGAAGTTATAATTAGGAAAAGTGGAAAACAATTGAGTTAGGCTTAGTTTGAGACAATTTTTTTTACTGCTTTTTAAAAGAGTTTTTTAGTAAAAAAAATTTATCCTACAAAAGTGCTTTAGAAAGCATTAAAAAAACCGTCCCAAATAAAGCCTTATTTTGGTTGTGAAAAATAACTTTTCACCATAT
>NW_021352350.1:0-227 GCF_001605985.2 Dendrobium catenatum | reverse complement strand
ACAAATGCCCCTGCAGTGTTTATGGATCTCATGAATAAAATCTTTAAGCCTTCTTTAGATCTATTCGTGATTGTATTCATAGATGATATGCTTGTGTACTCCCCTGATGAAAGGATGCATGCAAATCATTTAAGGTCAGTATTGTATACCTTAAAAGATAATGACTTGTATGCTAAATTCTCCAAATGTAAGTTTTGGTTGAAGAGTGTTAAATTTTTGGGGCATGT
>NW_021352349.1:0-289 GCF_001605985.2 Dendrobium catenatum | reverse complement strand
CTGGGATTTTTTTTTTTTTTTGGCAAGATAAATGGTTTGGTAATTTTTTTATTAATAATCTTTTATATACTCACTCTACCTTTGCTTGTAAAGTTAAAGATTTTATTAGTAATGAGGACTGGAATATGGATTTACTTTCCAATTTTGTGCCTGACTTTATTATCAAGTTAATTTTCAAGATTTTGATTCATTCTGAGATTGAGTTTTGCATTTTGCTTAACTGTTCTAATGATGGTAAATTTGAAACTAAATAACTTTGGAATGCTATTAGGCAAAGTCTTCCCAAATG
>NW_021352348.1:0-203 GCF_001605985.2 Dendrobium catenatum | reverse complement strand
ATGTTGATGGCCTCCTACTTCAACCTTTTCGGTGGCATTCCTCCTCCTCCTCCTCCAGAACAGTAGAGATGAATTTCTGTGTCTTTCTTGTACTAGTGTTTGTTTCATGTTTTGTTGTGTCAGTGTTTATGTTAACTGTTTTGTTTTTATGTTTGTTTTTTCTTTTAAGTTAAGTGTATGTTCTTAAATGTTTTTAGATATTA
>NW_021352347.1:0-217 GCF_001605985.2 Dendrobium catenatum | reverse complement strand
ATGTGAGCCTAAAATTTTTTATTAAAATTTCAAGTAAGAGAATTTTGAGCGTACCCTTACGAAAAAAATCTCTCCGATTCGAATCCAGGCTAAAACAAAACACGACATGCAAGGGCCCTAAAAAAGCTACTGCACAAACAATGTAAACAAACAAATTAAATAATCCAAAATTATAATATTCAATGTCCAATGTTCATATTACACCCAGAATTTGCAG
>NW_021352346.1:0-258 GCF_001605985.2 Dendrobium catenatum | reverse complement strand
AAGATAGAAGATTCAGAAATCAGAAAATGACAAGTTCTTGTATTTATGTCAATCACACCCAATCTGGTCCTTAAGATGCTGAAAGTATCAAAAGTTAGTGGTTTAGTCAAGATGTCAGCCAATTGATTCACAGTTGTCACATGGTGTAACTCAATGTCTCCTTTGGTCACATGCTCTCTTATAAAGTTATGCCTTATGTCAATGTGTTTGGTCCTTGAATGTTGGATAGGATTCTTAGAAATGCAAATGGCACTAGTG
>NW_021352345.1:0-536 GCF_001605985.2 Dendrobium catenatum | reverse complement strand
GGATCATGAAAGTGGAGGGATTCTCGGTGCCAATAATCGACTTGGCGAAGTTTGAAGTAGAGAAGGAGAAGCTTAGGGCGGCGGTGGTTGAACTGGGTTGCTTCCGAGTGATCAATCATGGAATCCATGATGCTATTATTGCATATATGAAGGTTTCTGCAAGAAAGATCTTAGAGTTACCTTCTGAGGTGAAGCACCGCAACATCAATATCATACCTGGAAGCGGTTACATACATCCTAATCAGTTGAGCCCATTGTTTGAGAGTTTGGGCATCTATGATGCCAACTCAACTGCTGACATCCATGCCTTCTGCACTTGCTTGGGCATCTCATCCCATGACAAGTGAGCTCCCTTTGTTTCTCTTTTTATCCCTCTACAATATATGTAGTACCATAAGATTTCTTATATTCCAAATTTTCTCATATAATGTATATATCTTTTGATCAAACGTACAGAGAAAATTTGAGTATTTATGCCTCTACACTTCATTGTCTCACAGTGGATTTGGCATCCAAAATAGCTGAGTGTTTAGGAG
>NW_021352344.1:0-615 GCF_001605985.2 Dendrobium catenatum | reverse complement strand
ACGATTTCCTCTCGCACGAGCTCTTCCTCTCCTCTTCCCTTCCGACTGAACTCCTCCTACCTCCCTGCCGATGCAACGCTAGAAGCCTCAATCCCGTCGGCCACTCCATTCGACGCCCAAGCCAACTCCATCTTCCCCATCCGACCTTTATCCTCTCCGACCTGTGTCGGCTTTTCATCCAAGCCGAGAGAAAGAGAGAGTGAGAGTGAGAGAGGAAGAGGGAGGAGAAACCGACCTGCCTCCCCATCCATTGGCCGCCGGGGCTTAGCTCGCGTCTCACGAATTTTCCTTGGGATCACCGAGAAATCATCGCGCGTTTTGATCGAAGAAAACAACAGTGGGCACTGTCGAGGTTATATCTCTGCTCCATTGGACTTCTTGTGGCGCGAATCCAGTATACGCTCGGCCGAGCATAATGATATATGTAGAGATTGATTCATCACGTGAAGACTTTGTGGGAGCTAAATACAGTGATGTTTTGAGCTTGTTGTCCTTGTCAGAGATCTAAGCTTAACTTAAATTATAATTCATTTCTTTAGTTATTTATTACTAAGGGGTTTAGTGATCACTCGACACTTAGTATTTATTAGCTGGACCTTATAGTGTAATTGGAAT
>NW_021352343.1:0-882 GCF_001605985.2 Dendrobium catenatum | reverse complement strand
TGGTGCAACTTATGCTAGATGCATAATTTAGTTTTACCTCTTACTTATAGAGATTTACATAAATATGATATCTGATACGGATCACACTAGACTAAAATCGGACAAATACACAACCATATATATATAGCATATAGTAAGAAATAAGTTAAATGTTAGCAAGTGCAAATCATTTCATACATCAAGACTCCTACCACCACTATAGAAGATATCTTCCACGATTCATTTTAATTACATTATATCAACATCTTCTCTAATTATGAAGAAATGCCCGTTATAGTCACTAGTGTAATTATTTAAATTAGGTAATAATTCTCTATTTTTACATTGAAAAAAAAAAAAAATCCCATATCTCTTATATGATGCTCTTAACATATTTATGTGTATGTAGGATGTTGAGATGAACAGGAAATGAATTTCTAATCTGTCTAACCTATACAAATGAATTGCCTACTGCCAACCTCTACCAATTTATTATTTACGACTTTCAACCTTGATACTTCATCATAAAATTATATTGATCGGGCACGGATCTCGAGGCAAAAATCAAGTTGGAAACTTCAAAAATTAAATCCGGGAGCACCTGAACTCCCATTTCAGCGAGCTTATAGTCAAACTGAACGTCTCAGAAATACGAACCCAACAACATCAAATTCAACTCAATCCGAGCCCAAATGAGCCCAAATCGAGCACTCGAAGCGCTGTTGGAAAGTTTGTACCACAATTTGAGTTTCCAAACGGTCTTTGATTTTGACGAGCTTATAGTCAAATCGAGCGGCTCGACGAGACAAATCCAATGAGTCCAAGATCGTCAAATTTTGACATCATTAAGACTTTCAAATGTCTTACGAACGGTGCATGATCAAGGGATTCGATATCAGCCAT
>NW_021352342.1:0-436 GCF_001605985.2 Dendrobium catenatum | reverse complement strand
ATCCGTACTCAAAATTTTGAGCCTTTCAAAAATGATCCTTTAACAGTTCAAAACTCTGAATTTTCTAAAAAATGGTCATTTGACAAATTCATTTGGCATTCAGTAGAGTTTTAAAATTATTTTTATTGCTTTCTTGTGCTAATCATTTTTGTCTATTTTTATTTTTGTATTATGTGCAAGTCTCTGCATTTTGAAAGTGCGGGATAATGTATCAGATTCTGATTACTAACCCTTGCCTTTCATTTATGCAGATGGATCTACAGAACACCCCGATGACCGTCCAACTAGGACGAGGAGCCAGGATTCAGCTGGCAAATGTTGTTATTGAAACTGAAAATACCGAGGCTACCATCCAGTTTGGTAGCATTGACTTTCCTGCAGTTGTTGCAAAAACTACCAGAGCTCCTACCCGTCGTGTGCATCTGCCAGCACAACG
>NW_021352341.1:0-1220 GCF_001605985.2 Dendrobium catenatum | reverse complement strand
ATACGGAACGGTATCAGGGGCTGCCTCAGAGTATCTCATAATCCCCTTAGAAATCTGTAGCATCTCTCAGCAGAAGTACTAACTAGCTACGGAGCATATCTGGCTAATGCAGTAAACTCAGCCTCGTACTGCATCACCGTCTTGCTCCCCTGAACAAGCCTCAGAAAGGTCTCCTACATCTGCTGCTGTGTAGAAGGGGGAACGAACTAGTCTCAGAACACCTCAGTGAACTCTTCCCAAGTAATCAAAGAGTTCAATCTACCCTGAAATTTGGCCTCCTGCTGGCCAACCCACCAATACTCAGCCTGTCCATCCAACAGAAATACTGTCAATGGAACCTTCCTGTCTGACGGACACTGCATTCCGTCGAAGGTCTTCTCCAATCTCCTCAGCCACTCCTCGGCTGCTCTGGGCTCAACAGCGCCCTCAAATCTCGGAGGTTTCAACCTCAAAAACATCTGCATATGTTTATCAATGTCATCAGATCTGACAGTAGAAGCTCTACTGTGACTCTCACTCATCATCTGAGCAACTAGTGTAGCAAATTGAGACAGTGTATCTGGAGCTGTACTCCCCATTGGAGCTGCCTGACAGGCACTCTGCCCGTCAGTCATGTCTGGGTCTGGCTGATCCATACATAAAATCTAGAAAAATCCGGAAAACTATCACAAAAACAATATAATAAAAAGCCAAACAAACCAAAACTACCCCAGATAGACTCACTTACAAATCACTTCCTATAGCTCTGTCTTACATAATCTAAATTCCAAAATCATTGCTCTGATACCACCAAAGCTTGTCACGACCCGACCCGAGACGAATCCCGCCCGCACCGGGCCGCGACCAGCCAAACAAACAGACAGACCAGGATCTGGCTTTGGAATTTGCTTCGGAACTAATTCTTCTAAATATTTTAACTCAAAAACAGATACACAAAGCTACTATGAAACATCAAATGCAGCGGAACAAATCATCTATATTTTTTTTTCCTCAAAACAATCATATACAAATACAGTATATGGCTGACAGAAAGAACAAAGAAGAAAAGCCATGACTGTACAAAAATCAAAAAGAACAAAATACCTATAACTGATCAGACTCTGAACTCTAGTCCAAGATCTCATTCCCTTCCCCAGAACCTGAAAATCACGCAGAAAATAAGGGTGAGCTCAACAGCTCAGCTAAGCGACAAACCTCCAATCAAAACTTTCAGAATCCAA
>NW_021352340.1:0-222 GCF_001605985.2 Dendrobium catenatum | reverse complement strand
ATTTTCGTCCAGACGAATGATGATTTTCGTCCAGGACGAACTTTTTTCGTCCAGGACAAACGTATTATTTTCTTTAAATATGAAGGATTTCTAACTTAACAATCACACTTTCAAACTTCTCTTTCAATCCCTTTCTACTTCAAATTGTCAATGGCCTTCTCAAGCAAGAGAAAAAAATGTGTTATTGAAGAAGCCAAATAGGAATGCCTCAGAAAACTTCCT
>NW_021352339.1:0-415 GCF_001605985.2 Dendrobium catenatum | reverse complement strand
AGAAACAACTAACAATTCTAATCTAGAAATAACACAATTAAATTCTCAATATGTTGAAAGAACAAGAAGTTGTTGTCTATATATGCGAAATCCATCATTCCGTTTAAAGGTGTAAGTTAGACAAGCTTTCACTTACCACCCGAATGCTGGACTGGCTACCAGACATCCACCACCCCGTTTCATCCCCTTAAGCCAAAATTCTTAGAGTGCACTGAACAGGCAGATATATAACACTGTGAATAAACCACAGTCATCATCAATCCTTAATTGTAATTGACTAGGAAACAATCAAGTTATCTTAGCCAACCAGTCAGATTTCTAGAAAGAATTGGGTAAACTACGTTGGTCCAAAGACCACAAGTTGGGTCAAGTGAAAATGAAATCTGACTATCATATAGCTCACTTAACAAACAGG
>NW_021352338.1:0-240 GCF_001605985.2 Dendrobium catenatum | reverse complement strand
GTTTGTTATTTTAAAGAGATTGTTCGCCTTCACGGTACCCCTCGAACTTTTACTTCTGATCGTGACTCTAGGTTTTTAAGTCACTTTTGGAGAACTCTGTGGGCTAAGATAAGAACTTCTCTTCAGTTTAGTAGTGCTTATCTTCCTCAAACCGATAAACAAACTGAAATTGTCAATCAAAGATTTAAAAAGAATTTCAGTTTTCTGATTGCTCCTATTACTGATTGCTTGAAAAAGGGA
>NW_021352337.1:0-236 GCF_001605985.2 Dendrobium catenatum | reverse complement strand
AGAGAGTGTCGCAAAGTTATTTCGACAAGCATTAAAAGCAGGCCTAGAACTGCCATAGTGCAAGAGGCCAGAGGAGTCAAAAGAAACTAGTGACCCGAACTACTGTCCGTATCACCGAGTGCTGGGCCAACCCATTGAAGATTGCTATATCTTCAAAGATTGGGTTGAAAGGAAATACCGGAAGGGAGAGCTCACATTATCAGATAATGTGTTGGTTAATCTCAGAAAAGAATCAA
>NW_021352336.1:0-305 GCF_001605985.2 Dendrobium catenatum | reverse complement strand
CGGCTTGGAGAGGGGAGAGGATTTGAGCCGTGGGTTTGAAGGAGATGTGGGATCTCGGTTGGGAGGGAGAGAAGGGAGAAGTGGTGGCTGTTTTGTGTGAAGAGAAAAAACTGAATACTCAATTCAGTTTTGATTAGGAGGAAAATAACAGATTTGAATTTCAAGTTCAGGTTTTGAAATCCAAATTCGGTTTAGAGGGAGAGGAATAAAAGAAATATCAGGAGATGATTAGGTCGAAAATAGAGAGAGAATTAAGGGACAAGGGTGTGAATTTAGAAAGTGGGGCCCACGTTTGAATAAATAAT
>NW_021352335.1:0-382 GCF_001605985.2 Dendrobium catenatum | reverse complement strand
CTAACCCAGACCGGAACTGAAGAAAAGCTTTCCCTAGTAGGATGAAAATCTTTAGTCCATTTTTGAACTATAAACGGCTTCCCATAAAAAAAACAAGCTCCCTTCGACCACACCATGTCATAATCTTCTTCTAGGGAAAATTTAAACAAAAAGAAGCCATCTGAAAGAGCTATAAGTTGAAAAGTACCTTTAAGCTTCCATATCCTTTTTGCAGTTTCATTTAGAGCTTCATAATAGGGTCGCTTACCGATCGAGTAACCCACAAGGCAAAAGTTCCACTCTGCGGCAGCTGGACCAGTAAAATCCGATTCGAAGGGAATGATCTCCTCCGGAGTTTCAATAAGGGATACGGGGATATGCGGCGCAGACGGAGCAGGAGATG
>NW_021352334.1:0-264 GCF_001605985.2 Dendrobium catenatum | reverse complement strand
GCAAGCTGCAGTAGATTTCGGTTAAGGTAGAGAGCTGCTGTTTGGGTACTATGTTCAAGAGAGGAGATCTATCCAAAGATTTGGCCACCATTTCCCTTGTACAATAGACTTCAACCAGCTTTTATACCAGATTTTGGCCATCCAATTCTAATATTTGTTCTTTGCCGTGAAGACCCTCTAGATGGCTGTTTGGGCTGTAGTTGGAAGAGGCTGCTTCGAGAGAGTTACGATCCTGACTGTCGAACTGAAAAATGGATGGCTAGT
>NW_021352333.1:0-238 GCF_001605985.2 Dendrobium catenatum | reverse complement strand
TTTTTCCTCAAACAATAATTTTTTTTTAATCATCTCATGTTATCATGGTTCGCGAACAAAAGAAATCTAATAATCTAATATAATATTCAACTAACTCATGCACAATCGCCAAAAATCAAAGAGCCTATTCAAGATTCAGGATTGCTCTTCATAAAAGAAATGAACTAGTGGTTTATCGCCATTTTTTTTCTTCTCCCCAATAAATGTGTCATGTGAATTCCTCGCACATGAAGTCGTA
>NW_021352332.1:0-287 GCF_001605985.2 Dendrobium catenatum | reverse complement strand
AGAAGTATGAAGATTTGATCAAAGAATTGGATGCGCCGTCTTCACCTCCTCAAAAAAAACCAAGAACTGACTCATCGGGAGCTGAGTCTTCAAGAAGGGGAGTTTGATGTAGGCAAGGGGGGTCAAACCAAATCATAATATTTGATTTTTGACTTCCCTAGCTCATTAATGTCTAGTGAAAGATTAGCTTATTATGAGCTAATGTTTAGTTATGAAATTAATGTTTGTGAGCTAGACATGGTGAGTGGAGCTTGTTCTTTCATATTCTTCACTTGGTGGAATTGCTG
>NW_021352331.1:0-839 GCF_001605985.2 Dendrobium catenatum | reverse complement strand
TTTTTTTTTTTTTTTTTTTGATCTTAGGAAAAACAGTTAATTTGAATATTATCTTTCAAAAAAAATCTTTTAATTTGATCTAAATGTTTTTTTTTTTTTATATTTTTTTAAATGGTGAGTGTCAACATATAAATTTAGTGTAGGTAGAATTTGAACTTTGAATTCAAATAGTTGTTTTTAAGATCTTTATAAACTGAATTAGTTAAACCTAGGTATAATTATCACAAAATATTTACATACATATCATGAAGTTTTTAATTATTTACATATTTAATTATTAAATTTTAATTTTACTTATATAATTTTCTAAATTTCAAATCATATAAAAATAATGCTAATGTTAATTTATCTAAAATAATATGTATTTTTCATGAATATATTTTGTTGAGATTATATTAAGATTATTATATTAATAGATATTAAAATTTAGATGATAGATAAAAATATAATATATATTGTGGTATGCATGTAAAATCCCCTTATTAACTTTTCTATGGTTTGTTCATGGAATATATATATTTGATAAAAATGGAAGTTGGCACTCATTTAGAAGCTAATGGTCCTATATTTATCTATGAGGCTTTTTTGTTTTAAAATGAAAGGCGGTGGGGAACTCTCCAACCTATCTTTTTGTCCTTTGTGGTTTCCTTTATCTTTTCTAAAGCCAAATTTAACACTCTTTCTATACTTGAGCTATGGAAGTTGCTTCTCCTACTTGGGAAGCCACTTAAATTACTTTTTTGTCCTTGCTATGATGCTAAAAGTAGAGGCAGATATATATATTATATAATTTTTTTCTCTCAAAGGAGCCTATGCGTTTAATCAGTAAAAAAATTACA
>NW_021352330.1:0-275 GCF_001605985.2 Dendrobium catenatum | reverse complement strand
GAAAGCTCTTTTCCTAAAGCATGTAGTGAAGTAACAAATTGAGTAAACCTAGTGTACATGTCAGAAATAGATTCATGAGGTTTCATACAAAAAAGTTTGTAGTCATACAATAGAATATTCAATCTAGATTATTTTACTTCATTCGTTCCTTCATAAGTTATACATAGTTTATCCCAAATCTCCATACCTGTTGAACAAGTAGAAACACGCATGTAGTCCTCATATTTCAAACCACATAAAAAAATAGTTCAAACATTTTGCATTTAATTGAGCTA
>NW_021352329.1:0-239 GCF_001605985.2 Dendrobium catenatum | reverse complement strand
ACCCTTGTGAATCCCCTCATAAGCTCCCCCTCACAAGGTCCTCTCTCCCTCTTTCTCTCTCTTTCTCTTCTCAAGGTCTTCTCAGGTCAAGGCAGCAGCAAAATATTATTCAAAAACATTGAACAATAGCTCTTAAATAGAAGAGCTTCAAAGGGGCTCATTAATTGCAAGTTGCTGACAATATCGTCCAGGACGATATGGAAATCATCCTGGCCGATCAGTACAAATCTTAGAAGATC
>NW_021352328.1:0-222 GCF_001605985.2 Dendrobium catenatum | reverse complement strand
GGAACTGTAAGTCTAGTAGGGAAGGTATACAGATTTTTTATAGTGAATGATTTCTCAAGATTCACTTGGGTTAGATTTCTTTTTCATAAGAGTGAATCATTTGAGGAATTTGGAAATTTTTCAACTTGGATTCAAATAAAACTAGGGATTGAAATCATTTCTATACAAAGTGATCAGGGCGGAGAATTTGAAAATTTTTGTAAAGAAAAAGGGATTTATCAT
>NW_021352327.1:0-227 GCF_001605985.2 Dendrobium catenatum | reverse complement strand
ACTTGTTGTAAACACAGATTTTCTATAAACGCGTAAGCCCCTTCTATGGGTTTCAACTAAAAAAAAATTAAGTCTATGAAAATTATTGGCACATTAGTCACCCCAAAAGATATAACTAAGAACTCATAGTGCTTGTATCGGATATTGAAACCAGTCTTCACCACATATGCTTCTCTCAAATTCACTTGATAATATTTAGATCTTATATCGATCTTAGAAAACATTGA
>NW_021352326.1:0-217 GCF_001605985.2 Dendrobium catenatum | reverse complement strand
CTGAGATTGGTCATGTCGCCTATAAGAGAAAGAAGAATATAGGCTTAGGACATCTTGTTGCCTACTTTTTGGAGAAGAAGTATGATTTAGTACATCCAGCTCAAGATTTTGAAGAACCTCTCTACTACAACAACGGATCTTTTAGAGCTATCTTCAATAAAAATGAACCACGTCAACAACATGTTATTAGTGATTCAGAGGAGGAACCTGCACATGA
>NW_021352325.1:0-357 GCF_001605985.2 Dendrobium catenatum | reverse complement strand
AAAAAATTAGGACTAATAAACACTTGATTTCTAACTAGATCAACTTAATCAACCCCGATTGCTACTAGGTAATTCAGGCCTACGAGGCTATTAACCAAGCCCCAAAGAAGATGAAATAAATTTCATGGCTTCTGTGAGCAACATAGGTAGTAATAATTTAACAATTAAAATATACCATTAATTAATTTTTATCATATTAATATTTAAACTAAAAAATAAATCTATCTTTAACCTTCACCAAACTCAAACATTAGACAACTTTAACAAATAACCTAGTTTAGGATCTACCCGAGCCACGTGAATTTTTACACATACTTTAGATGGTTTGTTAGGACAACCAACTCTAGTCTTGGCTAG
>NW_021352324.1:0-333 GCF_001605985.2 Dendrobium catenatum | reverse complement strand
AAAAGTAAGGAAAATAGCGATGATAAAGCTCGCAGCTAGGCACCATTTGTTCTGAAAGATTTTCTGAGTAGTAGAACTGTGGGGACAAAGGACTTTATTATGAGAGCTATGAGCAATCAGAATCAGAGTGATAGTAGAAAGAATAACAACAGCGGTACCAAGGTAATTTTTTTATTTGATATGTTAATGTTGAATAAGTTTAATTGAAATTAATAGAGAAAAGAAACTTTAAAGTATGATTAAGATGTCATAATTATAAAAAATTGATGAATAATTAATAAATTATATTCTTTTATTAGAAAATTATTAGCTTATTTTTTAATTTGAAAATCA
>NW_021352323.1:0-210 GCF_001605985.2 Dendrobium catenatum | reverse complement strand
CGCACCGGGGTGCCATCCCACCACGCGCAATAAAGGCGTGTATAGGCAGTTTTCTGGTGCGCCGTGAACTCCGAAGGTGAGAATCTAAGTTTTAGAGAATAAATACCTTCGCGGGATTGTTGGCACATGGATCGAGGCAAGGAAAAGTCCTCTCTTCTTTCTTTTTTTAAAATCAATTAATTATAATTAATTATAAGTAATGATATTTTA
>NW_021352322.1:0-259 GCF_001605985.2 Dendrobium catenatum | reverse complement strand
TGACATATCAAAAAGGAGGGAACAAAAAAGCAAAGCAAAGAGAGATTTTTTTTTTTATTTTTTTTTTAAACAAGGCATGAAAATGATATAGTATTTCATGTGATTGATTTAAAAACTTGTGAGTTAATGTGTTAATAATCTCATCAATCTATAGAATAGTAGAATATCCGATCATGATTATCCTTAGCTCAGACGTTTTGTTAGGGTAGAATCATCTTTTGTAATCAATGACCTAACTCAAAGAATTAATTGGATATGA
>NW_021352321.1:0-260 GCF_001605985.2 Dendrobium catenatum | reverse complement strand
AGTGAGCACATCACAATGAAAGATGGTTGCAACACAAAACACAGCAACACATAAAATAGAGAGATGATGAACAGAAGACACCAAAGCCCAAGTCAAACCTTTCAGTCTGCACTTATCTTTCATAACTTGCATCCTCCAGGGCTTTATTTTGATGAAAAATTATTTCAAATTTCCCCAAGTGTAACGGTCACAACAGCTGGAAACATGGAGATTGGCAGAGAAGAAGAAAAATCATCATTAGTAAAAAAAAAAAAAAAAAA
>NW_021352320.1:0-309 GCF_001605985.2 Dendrobium catenatum | reverse complement strand
TATATATATATATATTACATAATAAAATTAACTACCTAATCAAATATGATTCTCAAAGATATTTAACCTGAAAATTTTTGAAATTAATATTTAAGATCATCTAAAATTCATTTATACTTTAGCATGATTGAAAACTTTCAAAGATTAATCAGCGAAACAAATGATCTTTAAATCTTGTGTTCTGATAGTCAAATCAAGCATCTCAATGAAACAAATCCTACAAGCTTAAGATTTCTTAAATATGACATATTCGAGTAATTAAACATTTAAAAAATATCTTGTGATCAAAGGGATTAATATGAATGTTTT
>NW_021352319.1:0-322 GCF_001605985.2 Dendrobium catenatum | reverse complement strand
CAAAAATTTTATAGGAGGTGGTGATGGTGTGCGACTTCGTAGTGATCGTTGGCTGCATTTACATCAGTGGTGGCTACGGTGGATGCGGTGGGCTGGAGGTCGGGGTAGTAGAGAGGAAGCTGTTGCGGCTCGAGGGTGCATGAAGACGTGATTTGTTCATGGCTTTAGTTTAGAATTTGGGTAAGTTTTAATAAAAAAAATATATAAATAGGGTGAGGCGTACCCCTCATGCTAGCGAGGCAAAGCATCTCAACCAAACTGAGGCGCACATCTTATAAAAAAATTTGAAGTGTTTTTCACTTGAATTGCGTTGAGGCGGGGC
>NW_021352318.1:0-216 GCF_001605985.2 Dendrobium catenatum | reverse complement strand
GAATGCAAGAGAGAGAGAAAGAGAGAGAGAGAGAGAGAGCAAGAGAGAGAGAGAATAAAAGAACGAGAGCAAGAGAGAGAGAAAGAATAAGAGAACGAGAGCAAGAGAGAGAGAGAGAGTTAGAGAGAGAGATAGTGAGAGAGAGAGATAGTGAGAGAGAGAGATAGATAGATAGAGAGGAAGAAGAAGGAGCATGAGAGAGAGCAAGAGAGTGTT
>NW_021352317.1:0-368 GCF_001605985.2 Dendrobium catenatum | reverse complement strand
AGAGAGCTCCTATGTGGCCTTAGACTTATGTTGGGTAAATTTTCCAAGTTAATGTAATTAAAATTTTATTTTAATAAGTTTTTAATGCAATGCATGCTAATTGAAAGATCCAAATCATGTATGCATAAAACTTTAAAAATAGGCTTATAGAAAATAAATTTTTAGAAAAAATTGAGCCCCCTAAGCCTGACACTTCATCCTTATAGGTTAGATTATCCAGACTCTACCCGCAGGTGTGGATGTGTCTTATAACAAGAATAGAAGGATGCAATATTATGCATGCGGTCCCAGACGATTCTGACAATTCCCTAGATTATTAGGTTTCTAAATTATTTAAACTTTAAATATTAAATTTTAGTAATGAGTAG
>NW_021352316.1:0-230 GCF_001605985.2 Dendrobium catenatum | reverse complement strand
TTAGTCAAAATAGTAAGTGATTTGATATCACACAGCCTAAATATATTTATTATAAAAATTATTATCCATTACCTATAATCAATAAATGACATTTCCTTTTTCATTTTCCTCATTCCTTAAGGTAGAGAAGGTAAAAGGAAAAATATGAAGAAAAAGAAAGGAGAGAGGAGGGAGAAACTAGGGTTTGGATGTGACTAAGCCATTTTTACTAGTCGGTCCACATATTGTAT
>NW_021352315.1:0-295 GCF_001605985.2 Dendrobium catenatum | reverse complement strand
TAATGATCAAATTTATTGGAGCTTGAATTATAGGTCTATAGGTTTTTTCTTCATCATCTAAGCTCTATTATATATTGAACACTATCGTTAAGAATGTGACATAATATAAATATTAAATTATGATTACATTAGTAACACATTTATAATCGCCTTCTAATTTTATTATTTTTTATGAAGATAATGATGACTCAATAAAGATAAAATTGATGATAAGTCATGATGTGTCATGATAATTATTATTAAATATCTTTTAATATTTAAATATAAAGATAAGATTAATAATGTGTCATTAAAG
>NW_021352314.1:0-789 GCF_001605985.2 Dendrobium catenatum | reverse complement strand
ACGCCTCACACCGCCTCGAGGCTTACGCCTCGCCTCATGAACGAAAAATGCCTCGAGGCTTATTTACGCAATTTTAAACATTGGTTCACACAAGGGAAAAAAACACTTCAAGCTTTTTACATAATTTACATGAGCTAATAAATAAGTAAATAAATAATCAAGTGGGTGTTGCAATGCTTACGATTGTGCCCATTTCTTATATACTCGTATCGAAGTTGCGGTCCTAAGTGAAGATATCATCACCACCACACCAAGTGATTCCACACAAAATACCTCTTCTCCAAATTGTAACAAATTAATGTTGTTTGGTAGTAGGATTCAAGCAAGATTTAACTTAAGTATCATTGAATAGAAAGAATTAATTAAGCGTTTCAATGAATTAAAAAAAAAAGAAAAAAAACACAAAATTTCCAATCCTGAAGAAGCATTCAAGGAGAAAAAGGAGAAAACAATCTTTACCTTCTCAGTGAATTCTCATCGTGACTTCCAATCCCGTCATGACTTTCGATTTCAACAACTCAGTTACAATTTTTTCTCTTAAATGAGTAAATCAATCTTTTTTACATGCATTTTACCTTTTAGGTGGGTGCTAGTTTTAAATTGATATAACGAGTAAACACGATAAAGGAGTAATAAAGTTATATATGAAGGGTTATCTCAAAAGGAATCCATATTTCGTGGCTTGTATTGGCCTTGCTAGAGATTTTAAAAATATTCTTATTTTTATGTTTTTTAATGATCCAAAAAAATTTATATTCTTACATACCTATACTTCTGCCCAACTACATT
>NW_021352313.1:0-234 GCF_001605985.2 Dendrobium catenatum | reverse complement strand
TTCACACTCTCCAAGTGTAGGCAGAGAACCCTTCGACTATTCACACTCTCCAAGTGTGGGCATTAAACCCTTCGACTATTCACACTCTCCAAGTGTCGGCAGCGAACCGGATCTCCTTGACAGATCTTCTCACAAGAAATCTAGAAGGAAGAAAGAAAAGAGTGAAGTAATCCCAATTCATAAGTAGAGATTCTTATATTTGAACTCCAAGTGAAGCCTTCACGCTCTAGTGGT
>NW_021352312.1:0-201 GCF_001605985.2 Dendrobium catenatum | reverse complement strand
TACTTCAACTCCTTTGGCTTTCTTTCCCAAAAATCTGATTCTAAGTTGATCAAATCTCCTCCTCGAAATTCCTAAAGGCCCAAACCCTTTAAGCAAGACTTTCATGGATTTTAAAACAACAAAGATCAAATTTCAGCCAACATTTAAATGACTTCAAAACAAACAAAATCACTAGTTTAATCAAAAGTGTTCCCAAATCAA
>NW_021352311.1:0-213 GCF_001605985.2 Dendrobium catenatum | reverse complement strand
GAATTATGCAAATGAGATTTAACTAAAAAGTAAATTAAATTAGACTTGTTATGTGATTTACTTCTAATTATGCTATTACATTAACAATTACTTTTTTAAAGAGATCTGAAATATACCAATTGAAACTAAACTTTTGAAAAAATAGGCATAGACCTATGTTATATGGTTGAAATTATAACCACATCAGTCACTTGTATAACTATCATTGAGCTC
>NW_021352310.1:0-207 GCF_001605985.2 Dendrobium catenatum | reverse complement strand
TACGGACTTACTGTTATCGTACGATTTCATTGATATTTATATTATGTCACCGCGCATTGCTACTATTAATAGATACTATATAGATATGGATATTGTAATTGATTCATTGATACTATTGCTTCTACACTGTATTGAACTGCTGCATTTGATTCATTTCTAGTATAGACTGACTTTATTGTATTGATTTCGATCGATTTAATTGACCAG
>NW_021352309.1:0-681 GCF_001605985.2 Dendrobium catenatum | reverse complement strand
AGACCTTTAATAATAGGAGCACCCAAATATGTAAAAGGCAACTTATGATGCAAATAGTTAGTATAAGAAACAATTGTGTTAATATTAGATCTAAAAATCCCTTTAGAGTTGTAAAAGGAACACATGGAAGCATTAAACTGAACACCACTCTCCAAAGATAATAAACGAAGAAAATCTTTGATCCTCTTAACATGTTTAAAACTACCATTAGCAAAAATAATAAAATCATCTACAAAACAAAGATGAGAAATAGTAAACCACCATTAGATCTAAAGTACATACTAGGAAAATTCTCAAAAAGAGCATTTAAACATCTAGAGAAAAATTTCAAAAGGTAATTATTTCGGCTGGAATGATTTAGGAAAGTCAAGTATGTCGGCAAATATCATCCTCTACAATATACGGATCGTCCAGGACGATCGGATTGAAAAATTTAACAATAATAAATCCTCTAATCACAGGATCAATTTAGGCATGATTTGTATTGATCGTCCTGAACGATCAAGATCATCTGGGACGATTAGAACAAAAAATAAATCTTAAAACCTTGCCTAAATTAGCATTGATAGCTATTTTCGAAAAACATAAAGGATCGTCCTAGATGATCCAAAATAGTTCAGTACAATTAGTTCAAAACTTAATCTTCTGGATTTGATTAGATCTCACTCCCTTGAGTGTGTG
>NW_021352308.1:0-216 GCF_001605985.2 Dendrobium catenatum | reverse complement strand
GTGTTGAAGCCGTATTACCATTGGAGATTGAACTACCGTCACTCCGGGTAGCAATTCAGAATGATCTCACTCAAGAACAAAATGCCCGTCTCAGGATGGAAGAGCTCGACGCACTTGATGAACTCAGGTTACAAGCTCAACAAAACCTGGAAATCTACCGAGGAAGAATGGCAAAGTCCTTTGATCGAATGGTGCGTCCTCGATCATTTCAGGAAG
>NW_021352307.1:0-408 GCF_001605985.2 Dendrobium catenatum | reverse complement strand
ACAAGTTGGGTTTGATATTTAAAACTTGTTGAAAGTGTTTTCAAAGAATTTGGAGTTGATTTGAGTTGAAATGGGCATTTGAAATCCCATT
The DNA here is from genome assembly GCF_001605985.2 of Dendrobium catenatum. NCBI lineage: Eukaryota > Viridiplantae > Streptophyta > Magnoliopsida > Asparagales > Orchidaceae > Dendrobium > Dendrobium catenatum. Next base: position 317 of record NW_021352307.1, on the reverse strand, counting down.
GGGGTATTTTCGTCAATTTTGACCCATTGGTCAACTAGGGTCAAAAATGGGTCTGAAAAATGCAGTTTAATGCTCAATGGGTTACAATCAAGGATCTGGAAGTGATTGGAGACTTTGATGAGGGCTCCAAGATCAAAATCTTCATGGTGTTAGGTCCAAAGGCATAGGCTGTAAATATTTGAAGGTTTTATAGCCTTTGGATTTTAATTCAGATTCTGGAGTTACAAACTTCAGAATGGGCTCAGAATTGAAGGGTAGCCTCCAGAGACATGTATTATCCCTTTGTAAGTGATAGACCCTGAATCAGAGGTCATTTG
>NW_021352306.1:0-207 GCF_001605985.2 Dendrobium catenatum | reverse complement strand
TGTTGATTCTCTTGAGGCGATGCATACAGTTCATCGAACTCCTTGAGTTTTTCACCAAACCTTTTCAGAATTTCTTCCTATTCTTTTTCAAATTGCTGTTGCAGATACCTTTTGTATTTTTCAAACTTTTGATCACATAGGAACATGTGATACTGCAATTTGTAGAGCCAATCTTGAAGTGGATCCGTTGAGTCACCTTCTGTAGGA
>NW_021352305.1:0-214 GCF_001605985.2 Dendrobium catenatum | reverse complement strand
AACTTCCCTCTGATCCGTCTGATTTCCTATCCCACTCCGAAGCTGCAGTAGCCCATTCCTCCCTTCCATTCGACTCACAACAGTAGGCAGAAGATCTCCAGCCGACCCTTCGTATGCCAATCTTCACAAACTGCAAACTGCAAGATGATTCGAGGAAGCGCTCGGGGCGAAACTAATCGAGCAAATACCGAGCAAAACCGAGCAGAATCGAGCA
>NW_021352304.1:0-209 GCF_001605985.2 Dendrobium catenatum | reverse complement strand
AACTCACAAAGAGATCTAGCTTCTCCTACGAACTCACAAAGAGATCGAGGAGGGTGAACTCACAAAGAGATCATAAGTGGCCAATATTTTCATTCATAAAAAAACTCCCAAACTATTACAAGAGAAGGGCCATATAAATAGGCCTCACAATGACAAAGAAAAAACGAAAGAGTAAAATGCCCCTTGGGCTACAATAGCAACTAACCACC
>NW_021352303.1:0-212 GCF_001605985.2 Dendrobium catenatum | reverse complement strand
AGAGTTGCTGTGATGTTAACATGTGTCCCAAGAGTGGGTAAGAGCAGGGAATCAAAGTACAATTCATGATGAAAAAAAATGTCCTTTGTCCTCATACAAGCATGTAGAATTGCTAAGGATCATTAGATCCCCATCCAAGGGCTGTGATGAGTTCTAGGGAGTTTCTAGAGGATGTATTAATAGCTGGATTAAGTGGGATTTTACATAAAATG
>NW_021352302.1:0-365 GCF_001605985.2 Dendrobium catenatum | reverse complement strand
TATTTTATATATATTGGGTTTGCCCACCCTAAAAAAAAGGGCTGGATCCGCCACTGGCTGGCGAGGTTTCACACACGACGTCGTGAGGTTCGTCCACACGGACAACAGCGATCAGCCGTGTGGCTCACTTGAATGAGTCAGGGCCTACTACGAGTCGTCCGATTTCGGGATTTTCAACCGACGGCAAGAATTGAATCCCATAATTGGATCTCGATTAAGAGATCGGACAGTGAGAGACTCCCGTGGTTAGGAATGGACGAATCAGATGCAGCCGGAGAATGTACCCGTCTAACAGTTGCGTCAAGTAGGGTCTAGCGAACAAGACGATGAAATCACGACTGTCAAAATCAAACAGAATGAAGGAA
>NW_021352301.1:0-250 GCF_001605985.2 Dendrobium catenatum | reverse complement strand
ATAATGTAGAAAATTCCAAATTGTGCAAGCTGCTAGTCTAATTACTCACCTTAAGGTTTATTACATAGGAAAAATACTAAAATTTTAAAATTCACTCTAATTTTAAAAGTGAACTTTTAACCAGTTAATTAACACATTGAAATAATTAAAATAATTCTAAAATTAAATAATTCACTTATTATTCTAGAAATTTCTAATTTAATCATTCAAACATGTCATTAAACAATTGGTTTAAAATATATGAACCCTT
>NW_021352300.1:0-312 GCF_001605985.2 Dendrobium catenatum | reverse complement strand
GAAGCTAGGAGGGGCTATTAAATTTGAGAAAAATTATATTATGGTTATGTATAATATGAAAATTTTATCCTAATTTTTTTTTATAATTATAGAGGCTTTGCCCCCTCTAAATTGGAGAAATTATTTTGTGCGGAGCAAATACAGCTTTACGTCCGGAGGTAAATCAGGTACGGCCACGTCAACGGTATCGAGCCGCGGTACCGAGCGAAGGGGTGACGTGGCGCATTCTGAATGGTCTCTGGACGGCGTTCGGCATCCGCACATAATAATTTCTCTCTAAATTGAGGTAAAAGCCCTTTTGCCGCATCTGAC
>NW_021352299.1:0-205 GCF_001605985.2 Dendrobium catenatum | reverse complement strand
AGCGAAACTCTGGCGGTGGTCCGACGAAACTCTGGCGGTCATCCGTCGAGACTCCGGCGGTGGTCGAGGAGGGGCTTCTTCATTCTCTTCCTTCTCCTCTTCTTTCTCTTCTCTTCTTCTCTACTTGTTTGAGCCCCTTTTCAAGAGAAATAAGGGATCTATTTATAGATTTTTGGAGTTGCATGACCCGTAAATATGTGAGAGA
>NW_021352298.1:0-313 GCF_001605985.2 Dendrobium catenatum | reverse complement strand
GTAGTGCCTCGAACCTAGATCTAACGAGTGCAAAGAGATACTTACAAGCTACACCTCACAAGAAGCATAGCCCGCCCGACTTCTAAATTTATTGTCCCGCCTGGAAGGGACTACCAGCTAACCCTCCTAATCGCTTTTAAAACCATGTCGTCCGGTCTCAATGCAAATGTAGAGTGGTAGGGTTGTTTTTATTTAGAAGGTATGGCTTATAGCTTGGCTTTGAAGCCAAGATGCCTTAGCATGTATGGTATGCAAAATGTTGACTCATAAAGAAATGATTTTTTTATTATCTAATCCTTAAGTTGAGGCATCC
>NW_021352297.1:0-457 GCF_001605985.2 Dendrobium catenatum | reverse complement strand
AGTAAATGAGTCAAGCCAAGTTAGAGTCTCATCTAGCATCACCTTAGTTCGATATCGAGTTTAATTCTAAGAGTTGTTGTTGGTTCATTTATAAAGAAAGAGAGAAAATGATTATGATTCAAATAATTAGTACGATAAAAATATATTAAAAAAAAAAGAAATTAGAAGATAAATAATAAAGAAATCTTTAATATAATAAAATGATATAAAAAAATTTATTATTTTTGGACATTCAGTCAATTAAGTCAACTCAAACACAACATTGCATACATAAGACTCGACTCAAAACCTCTTAGTTGATAGTCAAAGCTCCCAACCAACTGACCAAGTTGAGTTGCGTTAAAACCCTTTTAATAATTCTGTACTTGAACTCATGAATTCTAATATATTTTAAATGTGTTTTATATTAATAATTTCGAACGAGCTCGCGAACAGAGTAAAAAATAGCTCAAACTTG
>NW_021352296.1:0-322 GCF_001605985.2 Dendrobium catenatum | reverse complement strand
AGAAATTTAAGATGATCAATCTTCACAAGAATTGCTCATGAGTTTTCTCAAATGGAGTAATAAAGCCAAAAGTAAATTTAGCTAATATTTGATTTTAAAATATTACCATAAGAGAAAATTTCAGATGATGAACAAATATTTTTATAATTGATTAAGTCATTTATCTTTATTGCATGCCTTGAAATCTATTTTCCATGAGAGTTAAACCACATAGCAGAGGACAAATCATCGTATCTATGTAGTACTCTTAGGAAGTAGGATTTAAAAGCATCATAAACTCTAACATATAAGAAGGTTAAAAGGTGAGGGAATTCAAAATAAT
>NW_021352295.1:0-511 GCF_001605985.2 Dendrobium catenatum | reverse complement strand
TCAAGTTGATATTTCAGGAATATCCGAGCAAATGTGAATATACTTCAAATCAATTGCAAGCTTTATACAGTCCCTTGTTGGACTTCTACTCCTTGGGCAAGATCTTAACCTCGACCTCAAAAAGGCAGTAACGGTCTAAAGATAGACCTTCTTCACTTTTGATTTGGGATATAAGCGGCGTTCGCCCCCTCCCAATTAAAGTCAAATCAATCTCAGGGGGATTCGATTCGACCTCTTTCACACATGTTAACGTCGTTGAGCAAAGGCTCCGACATACAACATCGGAAAGGTTTTACATCCTTGGTGGATTCTCTCGACCTCTTCCACACAGGTTAACGTCGTCGATAAAAGGCTCCGACGTACAACCTCGGAAAGGTCTCACATCCTGGGTGGATTCTCCTGACCTCCTCCACACAGGTTAACGTCGTCGAGCAAGGCTCCAACATACAACCTCGGATAGGTCTTACATCCTCGGTGGATTCTCCCGACCTCTTCCACACAGGTTAACATC
>NW_021352294.1:0-1248 GCF_001605985.2 Dendrobium catenatum | reverse complement strand
ATGTTTGATTTATCCAAGTTTATTTATCAAAGTATTACTCGATGATGTTAACCTATATGGAAGAGGTCAAATCAAATCCCCCTCATATAGATTATACCTTAATTGGGAGGGGGTGAATGTTATGTGTATCCTAAATTGAAGGTGGTGATTAGTCTATCTATAAACAATTACTATCTTTTTGAGGTCATGATTAAGACTTTCCCCAAGGGGTATAAGTTTAAATGTTAACTGTATGGAGTTTATGAGTCACTTGAAGCCTTCTTGTATTTATTAGAAGCTTCATAATGGAAAATTTCCACAAGATTACTTTTGAAATTGTAAAATATTTAAGGGACTTGCTTAACCACAATCATATTTGAGATTGCAACCAAGGTTGCCCCATAGTCTAAATCTAAGTCTAATGACATTGATGTAGTATTGGCTGATAATTAATGGGAGACAAGACATTGCATGTTTATTATTACAGTAATGTTTCCCTTAATATGAAAGGAATTATTTCTTTCCTGATAATATATCATGATAAAGTGACTACCTTGTTACAACCATACCCAATATGTTTACTTGAATGACCTTTTGATGTTGTAGTAAAGGTTGCCTCCCAGCCAGGAATCATTTTTGACAGATGGCGTCAAATTATTGCATGCCAGAATATTCATGGAGGGAGAGAAATATATAGTTTAGCATCCTAAATTTGTATCAAAATTAAGCGAACACATATATATGAGAGATAGGAATGCAACAATCATAAGAGACACCAGAATTTTTACGTGAAACCCCTTCAAAAGGGTAAAATCATGGCTCTTAGCCCAGTTAAAATGATTACACTAATCTTTGTCATCATAAATGATGCCTTTCCTCTGGATAAGGTGTTAGTATAATGTGTAAATATACATTATATAAATATTATTATTATGTTAGAGTTGGAAGAATCTAATTATGTGAGGGTTATTCTCAAGAGAATGTTGACATATTCATTTGGTCAGTAAAACTATAGTTTGAGGTCAAAGAGATCATAGTTGGGTGACGGTGGTTTGAGGACTTAGTCAGTGGGCAACGAAGGTTGGAAAGATCACAGTAGGGTAACTGACGTCGAAGGACCATAATCAGAAGATTATGGTTGGAGGGATCATAATCAGATCATAATCGACTGGCAATGGAGATCATAAAGATTGTAGTCAGACAATAGTTGTCAAAGGGATCATAGTCGACAAACGAAGGAGGTCGAAAGGACCATAGTCAGCAAGTGAA
>NW_021352293.1:0-221 GCF_001605985.2 Dendrobium catenatum | reverse complement strand
AGAAGCACCTGCCAGCTGATCAAATAAGTCATCAATCCTGGGAAGAGGATACTTGTTTTTAACGGTTACCTTGTTTAATTCTCTGTAATCAATGCAAAGTCTCATTGAACCATCTTTCTTCTTGACAAATAACACAGGTGCACTCCAAGGGGATGAACTAGGTCTGATAAAACCCTTCTCAATTAGTTCAACCAACTGAACTTTCAGCTCTTGTAATTCTT
>NW_021352292.1:0-1636 GCF_001605985.2 Dendrobium catenatum | reverse complement strand
TAACTCCTATTTTGATTATTTGGTACCTTTGCAAGGCTAGGAGTGACTCTAAACACAATGAGATCAAGATGGTTGCTAATCAGATCATTGACAATATTAGAAATAAAATTCTACAATTGCACTCTGTCAATCTTATTACTATATAAACATTTTAAAAACTCCAGTCAGTTATCTACTCATTTTGGCATTAATAGTAACAATGGCCCCTTAGATAAAGCTAACCGTGTTGTGAGGTGGATTAAGTCCATTTTTCCTTATGTTAAACTTAACTTGGATGGATCGATTTATTTGAATGTGGCCGGTTTGGGTGGGATCATCCACAACCATAATGGTAGTCCTATAGCTGCATTTTTCGGCCCTCTGAAACTTTGTTCTGTTATCACTGCTGAGCTTTTGGGCTTACTTCATGGTTTAAACATCTGTTTGAGACTGGGTTTTGATCAAGTGTTGATTGAGGTTGATTCTAAAGTCTTAATCCGTATTATTATGGATGAAAATGCTGGTTATCCTCACAATTTTTACACGATTAGAAAAAATAAAGTGTCTCTATCCAAGCTTAATTAATATATTTCACATATTTATCATGAAGGGAACGCTTGTGCGGGCTGGTTGGCTAAATTTGGTTGTCAACTTAATATTTCTGGCGATTTTCCTTTGGTCCCTTTACCGGATTTTACTTATAGCTTTTGGGGTATTCCCTATTTAAACTTTTGGAAGCTTGGGAGTTTTTTTATAATGTCCTGACTATCATTTTTTGGTGGAGTTTAAGGGTTTGTTCCTTTCTGCTTCGTGGTTTACCTAGGGGTGCTAGTGTTCTGTGGGATAATGTTTTATGGTTGGTCTGTCAGCTGTAGGTGATTGCCACTCATTCGTGGCTACTGAATTTGGCTTTTCTGGCTCATTACGACAAGCTCTCCCTTTCTATGAAATCATTTATTATCTATAGTTTTTGTGGTCTTATTAGTTTTTGTGTCTTAGAGTCTGGGACTCCATTCGGTTTCTTTTTTTTATTATGTTGTGGAGGCTACTTAGGGAGATTTCTACTCTGCTTTGGGGGTTATCTGGGGTATCTTGGTGCCTCGACCTGTTGCAGGGGATTTCCAATGTTTCTTAGCTGGTGAACTTCTCAGATCTATTTTTTTCTCGCCCCCTTAATATCTATTTCTATAGTTATGAGCTAACTCCTTATTCTGGTAAAGTTGGGTTAATTATGAGGTTATTTACTCCTAGAATTATCTCTATTATGCTTGAAGCTACCTTCCAGGTTATCAATTTAAATGGCGGGGGTATTAACCTATCTTCCTTTTCCAATTGCTTTAATATTTATCTCTTATAATTATGCTGCTTTATCAATGTTGTATTCTGGAGTTTTTCTTTTATGCAGCTTCTCTATCCTAAATTTTGGGCTAACAAATTTTGCAAGGATTTCACGACTTCTTCTTCCCAAAGCTCCTTGAGGTTTGCTTATTCTTTTTGCTGGAAGACTGGGCTGAATGTGATTATTCTTCTCTTCCTTTTTTGAGTGTTGTCTTCTTGCAGCCCTAGAATGTGCTTAGGTCTTTTTGTAATTATTAGAAAAAGGAACCACCGGCTCTTAGATTTTCTTTTATTTTCTAACGTAGCTCTTTTGAGCGTT
>NW_021352291.1:0-240 GCF_001605985.2 Dendrobium catenatum | reverse complement strand
TGGAGCACAATGCTGAGGAAAGATTCTGATCTAGAAAAGTCCAAGAGGCGTAAAGAGGGTTCGGACTGATGCCAGAGGTAGTAGACGGTATGTATTCCGGTGGGCATTTGCTGGCACCAGTGAGGTGGCCATCAAATCGATTGGCGGAAAAAATTTTTAAGGTCTGGAGACGCCATATAGGATAGTTATCTGAGCTAAGATGAACATGAACTAGGTTTTTCAGGTTGGAAATGAGAAATT
>NW_021352290.1:0-246 GCF_001605985.2 Dendrobium catenatum | reverse complement strand
GTACTGACAAATCTCTGCACAAACAACTGCTCTAACTTTGCGAAAGTCCCGACTGAGTCGTTGGGGAGGTTGGCGTACCAAGCAAACGCCACCCCCGCCAAGCTGCTGACGAACAATCTCAACATCAGTGGATCACTCCCTCCTATATTGCAGCATATTGCTTGGTACTGGGCTATATACTGCCTCGGGTTCCCAAACCCGTCAAAAATTCTGAACCTAGGAGGGATGAAACCAGGGGGGTAAGGC
>NW_021352289.1:0-230 GCF_001605985.2 Dendrobium catenatum | reverse complement strand
ATGGACCTTTTCTTATAAGAAATGAAGAGCTATATTGAATAAAAATATATATAATTATGTCTACTTTCTTCTATAATATGGTGAAATATGATGCTTGTTGACCTCTACTTATATGGCATGGTTAATGCGAGGAAATGATATGCTAATCGATATTGATAAATAAGACAACGCTCAAAATGAAGATCGGAATGCCTTGATCATAATGAAATGATTAAAGCTTTGTCCGATTA
>NW_021352288.1:0-342 GCF_001605985.2 Dendrobium catenatum | reverse complement strand
GGTTTTCGATGATCCACGTATAGACGGAGAAATGATCATCTATAGAGTCCACGAGAGTTGGCAAGATCCGGTCCAAGTAATCTTCAGGGGTGTCGTCGAAGTCGAATCCCACGTCAAAGAAGGGTGAACGGAGAATGTCGACTCTTCCGTTGCGGTCGTATTCAAACCCGAAATTCCACTCGGGCTCTTCCATGCATTATTGAAGACGAGAGTGAGTGGTTGCCGCAAGATGTTCTCTCGTGCAAGGGGGGAGTGGCTCGTGGATTGGGGAGAAGCGGCCAAGCTTTGGCGGGCTAGAGAATTCGGCCAAGGAGGAGAGCCGAAGAAAGGTGCAGGAAATTC
>NW_021352287.1:0-208 GCF_001605985.2 Dendrobium catenatum | reverse complement strand
TTTGGAGCTGATTTCAAGGAGTTGGAATCTCATTTGGAGCAAAATTACAAAAAGGCCTTTAATTAAAGATTTTCAATAATTCATTAAATACCCAAAACTTCAAAAAATTTATAACTAATTCAAGAAAAGTTCAAATTGAACAAACTCACTTGCATTCAACTCATAATAGCTCCTAGTATTTATCAAAATGTTAAAATTCCAAAAAAAC
>NW_021352286.1:0-1404 GCF_001605985.2 Dendrobium catenatum | reverse complement strand
AAGTATTTTAAAATTATTTTTAAAACTACTTATATTATTAAATCCTAATTTTTGGGAGATTCACTTTTATGAAATTTTAAACATAGATTGTGCATGTGAATAGCAATCATGGGGGAGTGGATTAGTGAATGGTTGAGTTCAAATCATTCACTAATCCTTTCATTAAGCGCATTTACTTTTCTTCTATCATACTTTTTATGTGTAGGATTCACGAGCACTTAATTTAGGCTCTCCTAGATCTGAGGACATGGTGTGTTTGCTATTTTTTTTGTGTACTCCTTGCAATGTTGCCTCAAGGGTTAGTCTAAAACTTCATTTTAAACCCCTCTAACGTAGCGACACCCTAAGAAAAATAATTAAGGACCCGTCTAGCAAACTTAAAAAAATTTAGGAGATAGGATAGATTCTTGATTGACTTTAAAACTTCAATAATTAAACTTAGTAACATTCTAAATATCTCAAAATTTTTTAGGAATTTTTAGAAGCTTTTAGACCCCTTAATTAATCAACCCTAATTTACTTGATAAATAGGGTCTGGTAACTTCTAAAAATAACAATAAATTCATTTTAACTCAAAAAAATACACATAATATCTCAAACTATTCAAAATTGGATCCTTAACCTTAGATAAATAAGGTACCTTAGTTTAACCCCAATCTAACCCTTAATTTTAACTTTAAACAAAATTACCATTTTGCCCTTATTACATAATTAAAAATTCTTAAAAATTCTAAAATTTCCCCAAACACTTGGGAACACATTCTTGTGTCATTTCTAATCTTTGGGGGTAATTCCAATCAGTTTGGAGCTGATCTGGAGCAAAATAATAAAATTATCCCTAATTAGGTAGTTTTAATAATTCATTAATTACCCAAAACTTGTAAAATTTATAATTTTGCATAGGAAACTACAAATCCAAAAAACTCAAAGCCTAACTACTCACCTTAAGGTCTAGTATTTATCTATAGTGGTAGGAGCCCTAAACCAACCCTATTTCTCATAGTGACCTTTTTGACCCCCTTAGCCTAGCACCGAGTTGGACCCGGGACTTTCCAAAATTGGCTAATATAATTTAAACTTCAAATATCACTACCCTAAGAATTAAAAGTGATTAACCAACTAAATTAACTAAAATGGACCCTAATTCAATAATATTTAAACTCTAATTAAAATTTCCTTTTATGGCCTTCAACAAATCCTCACCTTAGGTAATTTGAACTAATTATCCTACATAGGACCTATCCAAAATCACAGAAGTCTTACACACACATAGAATTGTTTACTAGGGCACCACTTCTAAACTTAGGCTAAGCCGATATTTACTTTTCTGCAGTGTGTAGGGTTTTCCGATCATTTCATTACATGTGAAAAATTGATTGGTGTGTTTGCGTACTTTTACTGCAC
>NW_021352285.1:0-270 GCF_001605985.2 Dendrobium catenatum | reverse complement strand
CATTGTGCTCATTCCTAAATCTTTAGGGGCTAATAAGTGGAATGATTTTAGACCTATAAGTCTTTGCTCTTTTTTTAATAAACTCATTTCTAAGGTTCTTTCTAAAAGATTGGAGAATATTCTTCCTAGAATTATTTCGAGGAATCAAACTGGTTTTGTTAAAGGTAGAAGCATTTTTGATAATGTTTTATTAACCCAAGAGATGGCTCATGAAATTAATACTAAGGTGAAAGGTGGCAATATCATTTTAAAATTGGATATTTCTAAGGC
>NW_021352284.1:0-225 GCF_001605985.2 Dendrobium catenatum | reverse complement strand
GAAGCACAGGTTTGTTGAGTTTCAGGTTGGTGACTTTATGTATGTCAAAGTCAGCCTGATGAAGGGTGTGAGCAGATTTGGCTAGGTGAGCAAGCTTAGTCCAAGGTATGTTGGACCTTTTGAAATCCTGGAAAGGATGGGAAAATCTGCTTACCGACTGTTGCTTTCTAATTCGATGCCTGACGTGTATAACGTGTTTCACGTATCCACTTTGAGGAAGTGGGT
>NW_021352283.1:0-257 GCF_001605985.2 Dendrobium catenatum | reverse complement strand
CGAGTCTGATCTGGCTCGAGTCGGGTAAATTTGAGCTCAAATCGGGCTCGACGGGGTTCAATTAGATCGGTCGAAAGTGCTCGAGCACGTTCGAGCCAAAAACGAGGTCAACAATCGCATGCCGAAGCACGAGCAATGTTAACAAAGCTCGCATTGCACTTTAGTATACCCGCATAAAGCAGCTGACGACTTGCAGCGTGCTACTAAGCAACGCCACCAGATCCATAGCACTCGTACAAGCGAACAAAAGGCATTTA
>NW_021352282.1:0-218 GCF_001605985.2 Dendrobium catenatum | reverse complement strand
GATCCAAATCCAAATCCAAATCAAAACTCGTCGAAATCCAAACACACAATGCAATCAATCACATGTCAATCACTATGTATGCAGAATGAATCCATTCTATCAAACTATCAATCAAATCCTTTCACTACACTTGCTCTGATACCAACTGTGATGCCCCAGATATCAATAGTGAAAGGATTCGTCTGACATTCTGATCGAACTCCATTCCAGTTGCCTTG
>NW_021352281.1:0-4638 GCF_001605985.2 Dendrobium catenatum | reverse complement strand
ATTTGATTCTACCCTAAGCTGAGTTTACCTATAACAATTCTGTTAATCGATCCACTGGAAAAACTCTTTTTGATATTATTTATGGTCAATCCATTCCTCACGTTTTGGATAGAACTTATTTACCCTTACCTAACAAAATTAGTGCTAAAGCCATAGAAACTGTTGATCACATTAAATCAATCCAGTAGCAAGTCCTCAAAAAGCTCTGTATGGAAAATATTAAATACAAATCTCTTACTGACAAACACCTAAGAGAGTATTATTTTAAAGAGGGTGACTTAGTTATGGCCTATTTTTGTCGTCAGTGTTTTCCCGTTGGTACTTTTGGCAAGCTAACCTAGTTAAATGGAGCAGCCGTCCGTTGACTGATTGTACCTGGATAGATGCGGTGGAGCTAAAGAATTGTTTTCCTGATCTCTATCATAGAGTTGTTGAAGCATTCTCATAAGGAGATGAGATTCTCCCACCTGGGGGGAATTGATGCAAACAATTTCATTTTAGTTTTTTATTTTTGTTGAACTATTTTCTAATTTGATTTTAATATTTTTTCTTTTTTTTTTCCTACCCTATGATGGAAGGAAACCAATGATCATGTGTAGGTTGTGCTCTTTGACAGGTCTTGCCTTTGGTGTGCTAGCTTCTTTGGTGCCATGACTTGTGGGCTGATTTAGATTTTGATCCAAGTTCCTTGGGTTTGTTGTTCCAGGTTTTGCAGCCTTGTATGTGCTGCTACCTTTTTCAGCTCATTATTATGAACTGCTATGTTCTGCTGCCTTTTCTGGCTGCATGCCGGGTTCATCCCACTATGTTTTGCCCCTTCGTTTTTTATGCCTGCCCGGTTCCTTCCCCTTGGTGTTGGTTGTTCGTTGGTTGTATCCTGCTGGCCTTTTGGGTGCTGCTCCATTCGGTTGCCTATTGGCCTTCTGCCTCCCCTTTACTGACTGAATAATATGGGCGACTGTTTGGGCGGTTTGGCTCCCTTTCATCTTCTTAATAGTGGATGATTTGTGACATTTGAGGGATTTTTTTGGTAAGTGAAGATTCGTAAAAACCTGAGGATTTCTTCTTGGAAAGCTTGCGAGCTATTTTCACTTCTCTTCTCCTCTCTTTGATTTCATCTTGGCTTCTTACCTATTTTTTCTCTCCACAAGTTTCCACCCCACTTGTAACTTTCTGCACAAGTGCTTGAAGGTGTTGGTCGGCTGGTTTGGTAGCATTTGTCGGAGGAGTTTGTGATGGATGTTGGCCTAAGTTGTTGTGGTGGGCCTCTGGTTTTCATGTCTTTTAGCACTTAACTTTTTCTTATTATTTCGAAGCATGTGAGGTGACCACTTGTTGGTTGTTCTGAGGGTAGTTTTTTTATTTTTCATTTTTGTTTATTATCTAACTTTTGTTTGTTTTGAGGTGTGTTTGATGTTGGCCTACAAAAATTTGAATTGAGAAAAGTTTTTCTTTCATTAATGTTCTCCTTTGATTTTTTTTTTAATCTAGTTTTCTGCATCACTTTGAGTCTCATATTTATAATCAAGTCATCCCAAAATTTCAATAAAAGGGATTAACAAATAAAATCTACGACCACCTCCTGAAGATATAAGAATTGTAAAATTCATGTAACAAAAGTTAATCTTGTAGTCACCCGAATGATGATCAGGTTGGGGAATAAAACCATGTAACAAACTCAAACGAGCAAGAGAAAATACAACAGAAATAAAGAACACCAAAAATTTAATGTGAAAAAGTCTGAAATATGGAAAAAAACTACAAAGCCACATCACACCAAGAAATTTACTATGAAAATTTGGGAGATATAGTATTGATATATTTTCTCTCTCGCTCTCTCCTTGTCTTTATTCTCAATTGCACCATTTTCTACGAACAAACAAAGAGAAAACATATAAAAACCACCAAGGGATGCAAATGACAAACAAGAAACAAATTTATCCAGCCTTCTCATAGTACTGCGGCTCCACATTTTGACTGTCACAACTCTCCACTCTGTCTTTCGTTTGTCTGACAAAGCCGTAATGTTGGGGCCTGAAATGTCGCAGTGTTCCACTCTCTGTCTATTTCCAAGAAGCTATACAACGCCGTAGTGTTGTAGGGTTATACGAAAAAATAATTTTCATGTGCAAAGTATCCAAACTCAAGCAAGGGGAGGACCCCTGGTAACCCCACCAATGAGCTCGGTTGTTGGAATTGAGGTTCTAGGTAGCAATACAAATCGATTGATCGACATAGTCAAATTCCACACAAAACAAACATATCACTGAAGTTCTGCTTCCAAGTTTTGCAAGATTGCAGAAGACCCTCAATCATGATTCAGCAGCCACTCAAATAAGGATTAGGTGAGGCTAGTAAGCTCAAAATGCATGGCATGGTTCATAGGCACGAGAAGCACTAAAGTCGCAAGTAGTAGAGAATCGACCTTTGTAGAGACCTAAATCATTATACAATCCAACTACGTAGGATTAGCTAATTCAAGTTTAGTGAATTGAATCAAACATAGGATGGAGTCCAGAAAATTAGAGAACATAATATGTTCTCTCAAGAAACATCATAAGTACAATTCAAATAAGAAAATTAAAATGAAAATGTCTAAGACCAGAGAAAACTACTTTAAAAAAATCAATATTTAAATGGTCAATTTGCTAATTTCATCACACACATCATGTGTTTCCCAGGAGTTGAACATTGAAATTTGCATAAAATTGGTAGCATGAATGTTAAATCTATTTTAGTTGAATATTATTAAGAATATTAGCTCTTGTATTGAAACACTGTGTTGTGATAAAAAATAAGCATGTTGTAGCCTTGAGTAGAGTTTTAATTATTTTGTACATAATGAAAATAAAATTGGCTTGCTTTTATAATATCAAGAAAGATTATGCCACTTGTAAAGACTTAAATGAGATATAGGATATCTTAACTATTGAATTACCTATGCTCAATGAAATTTCATGATTAAATGTGACTTTCTTCTTAAGAGAACTTGTTTATGCATTTCTTATTCATTTATAAGAGATTATATTATTCTAGAATTATATGATGATGCTATGTGAAACTTGAATTTATTATTTGAGCAACTCAATTGTGTTTTTAGGTTGGTATCATGGTTCATATATATCTCATGATTTAATATGTTTATTGCAACACACGAACTCATGAAATTAAAAAGAGAATAAAGTTCTACGGGAAACATGTTAATATTATGAAATCATAGCTATATTATTGTATTGATTGATTATTTCACACTTCTTTGAGTTGATAGACCCTTTGAAATTAATTAAAGCTGTAGTACCACATATGATATCTAAGAGAAAGAGAAAGATTGTAAATGTGGGCAGTGTAGCTGCTTTGGCTCCAGTCCTTAGGCAGGTGCTTATACTACATCCAAAGATGCTCTTCATTCTCTAACTGACACCCTCAGGTTGGTTGGCCTTTATTGCTCTTCTTTATATTTTCCTAAACTAAGATTCCAGACATGAATTCTCAATCCGGTTCTTGCATTTTTAATTATTAATTGCATTACTCAATAAACATGATAAAGAGTCAGAAAAAATATCAGGATTCACGTGAACATTGATGCGTCTTCCTAGTTTCCTCAAAATTACAATTATAACTTTTTTTGTTGATTAGATGTGATACAACTTTGTTTTTGCTATTTTGAAAGACTAGTCAAGCCATTTGGTATACATGTTATAACTATGGTACCAGGAGCTATTATATCAAATATTGGAAATTCTTCCTTGTCATCCTATGATCGCATGCCATGGTGGAAGTTCTACAAACCATTTGTGAAGGCTATAAAGGCACGGGCTGATTTCTCTCAAACCGCCCAGTCAACTCTAGCCAATGAGTTTGCTAAGGAGGCGGTGGCTGATATATTGTAGAAAACCATTGGCTGGAGTTGACCAGATCATTTGACAGGGCTCATTTGATAATGATGAAGATTGGGTAATGTTGGTTCAGCGAATGTGGTGTTGGATATCTCTCATTGGGGCTAAAGCTTTTGGCAGTTCTTCAGGGGTTTGTTGGTGGAATTTTGAAAATAGGTTTTGAAAAATATTAGTTTTCTTCGGGAGTTTTAAAATAGAGATTGAATTCTAATTCTATAGGTCGAATCAACTCGTTTTAAAAGTATATCACCCCGAAGGACGAAAATAGAATTTCATAACGGTGTTCGGACTTAGAATTATGAAACTTATCTTGAATATTGTGGCTAGATTCTAAAGAGAACTTCACATGGCCCAGAGGGGACAAGGTAAAGTTCAACTAAATATCCAGTTATGATTTTTAAGAAGTATTATTGTCAAATTCATATCCAAAGCCTTATCAAAGAAGGATGTATCTCCCCAATGGGAGATAACACCTTTCAATGATAATTCTTCTAATATGACATCGACAATCATTCTTTAACTTCTCCCAAAGAAATCTAAGAAGGTTTTTTTTTAAAAAAAAAAAATTAATTTTGAAATAAGGTGCGTGTGGTTCTAAATCTCCTACGAGCGCAAGCCCTCGTAGTTAATTACATCGTAGGGAGACAGGCCCCCTGCGAAAACTCTCGATTGAAATAAGAATGAAATTTTGTTAGATTTTCTAGGAGTGATATGAAAAATGAATAGAATTTTTGGAAAATCA
>NW_021352280.1:0-294 GCF_001605985.2 Dendrobium catenatum | reverse complement strand
TTTAAATTAAAGAAGAATAGTGATTACGTAAAAGCACATCTTTGGATGAATAACAAGGCTCAAGCATGAGCTAACGGAGTAATCTCAAAAACCCAAAGATATACAACAGTTAAGATAACACAATTGGTAAAGCTTATGACTAATATGACATTGAAGTTTTCCAGCTTATGACTAATAAAAAGCAAGTTCTGTAATGAAGAAGAACATGCTTAGGCTTTTGCTTTGATGAAAACTTTACCTGTGTAGGATCAACTTCCCCTTGAATAATGTTTAAAATTGATATATATTTTGCTT
>NW_021352279.1:0-422 GCF_001605985.2 Dendrobium catenatum | reverse complement strand
GTTGCTGCATCAAGCCAGTACGACAGCGGTAGCCCTGCTGTGTGAAGAATCGTTCGTGTAGTAGTTATAATGTGGCGATGCTTTCTTTCTGCAATTCCATTCTGCTCGGGCGTATAAGGGCATGTAGTTTGGTGAATGATACCAGCCTTGCGGGTAAAATCCTTAAATTGATTGTTGAGGAATTCACCGCCACAATCTGTCCGAATGACTTTCAATTTTCGATTTGTTTGGCGTTCAATTAAAGAAACAAATTGAATAAAAGTACTAGTAACTTCGGATTTAAGCATGAGCGGGAAAAACCATATAAAACGAGAATAGTCATCTACGAATATTACATAGTATTTGAAACCTTGGTGAGAGGAGACCGGTGATGGTCCCCAAACATCCGAGTGAATCAAATCTAACGGTGCAGAAGTTTTGCT
>NW_021352278.1:0-1457 GCF_001605985.2 Dendrobium catenatum | reverse complement strand
ACGCGAATTTACAAACTCTACCGCCGCGTATTTTCTAGCACGCAACAAACCCGAAAAGGGGAGGTTGAATCGAACCGGTTCAACCAACTCGGCTCGCTTCGTATTGCACCCTATTAGGCAATCCCATGCCTTTTAAATTGGAAGTGGGGCTTAGGGCATGGGTGAACGAAAGAAGAGGGATGTGGTGAGAAATGGGAGGAGGGGGTCGTGCCCAGCTTGCAAACTGGAACTCATGGTGATAGTCAATGACGGCTCCCATGGCACCCGACATTCCAAACAAAAGAAATAAGTGGTCTTGGTCTGCTGCTTCAAGGTTCAGTGGTTTTGTTATCATGGCGTTAGCAAGGTTAATGAAGAGGAAGTCAATGGAGGCAGAAAGTTAAACAACCTATCTTCTCTTCTTTTTATTTCTTACACCGCCATCATCTTCTTTCTTCTAAGGTTAGAAGCTTGAAAGATGTTATTATTTGATAGCTTGCAAGGAAGACAGAAAGCTAATTAATGGTTGAAGAGGAAACCACGTGGATCTCCCATGAAGTCTTCCTTCTTCCTCTTCTTCGTTCTTTGTTTAGATGAGGTAGAAAATCTAGCCTTATTTCCTCTCCTCGTTAATAATTAGTAACTCTTATATTTTCTTTGTGATTAGAATTAAGGAAACCTTTATATATTTTTATAGAAATTTTTAGGAATTTTAAGGATTTGCATATATGAGTTTAAGATTTGAATTTCCCTGTTTTTTGTTTTTACTTTAGAATAAGATAAATCTTATTTAGCATCTTATTATTTTATATTTAAAAACTTAATCATCTTGATCAACTCTTGAGTATGTTCCTCACAAGAGTTATTATTTGGTCTCCAAAAAGTATATGAGATATAAGAGATTATATGCAAATATTTTGCTGGCATAAAAATTATATAGTTAAGTCGATTTAAGGCGCCGGTCATAAAGAATCTTAAAAAGGGTATTAAGGATTTCATAAGGTCATGGTCAGTGATATTCGATATAGAAGTTATTGAATAACTCATTCACAATGGAAAGAGAGATGGTAGAATTATTAATTTCAAACATATGTTTTATTGAATGTTGTAATTATTTGATATTTCAATGTGCAATGCCTTAAATGTATAATTGATTTAAATTCCTATGAATTAAGATTTTCTTTTGGATTACCACATATTGGATTGACAAAATCAGCACAAGATCAAAAATTGGGGCTCCCTATGGTCTACATCTAGTATATGACTCTTTACTGAGTAAGGGATAAGCAGATCTTTCTTTCTTTCTTAGGGGTCTAACCCTTGCTACTCATTGTATGTGAATAATGTGTATAATAAGATGTGATAATGCATTCACAACATTGCATGTTACTATTTTGATGTGATTTAATAGTTAGTGTTGTCATGTTGATTATTGCACAATTTTCTAAATAGTTCACATACTTTATCCACATTGCTCT
>NW_021352277.1:0-271 GCF_001605985.2 Dendrobium catenatum | reverse complement strand
CGTATATATAAAAGTTGAAAAGAAGATGCAGTTACAAGTAACATGTAAAACAAAAACCTATGAAGAAAAGATGCTCCAACAACAAAAAGGAGCAAAGTTACAGAGCAACAAAACTACTCAAAAATTCCTATCGCAACCAAAAAATTAAAAGATTATCTTCAGCTCCATTTAACCTGCAAAAAACATACAAAACCATAGCACAAAAGGACTTGAATGATTGTTATTCTATCTTTCTTATGATATGAAGGTGGTTATAAGTTAGAAAATAACT
>NW_021352276.1:0-341 GCF_001605985.2 Dendrobium catenatum | reverse complement strand
AATATGAATATAAATTGTAGCATGTACAGGATAATCTTTTACTTTATTTATTTATTTGTATTATTGTAGCCTGTAGCTTTTATAGAAACCCCTTATTGTGCATGCATAATGTTTGTCATAATGCCTTAAAGAAGGATAGCATTGTAGAACAAATAATTTACTCCTCTAATGGATCTTTTTTTTTTAAGCGTTAATCATTGAGAAGTAACAAGGAATTATTCTTAATTATTTTGACTTATCCTGTATGCATTAGCTATATATATTGATAGCTACTTTTATATGCAATCCTCACAATAGCTTTTCTTTAATAAAAAAAAATATTCAATCTGTTTCCATATTTG
>NW_021352275.1:0-266 GCF_001605985.2 Dendrobium catenatum | reverse complement strand
CTTTAAAAAAATTGAACAATTAAAAATTATTTAAAAATTAAAAAAAATAGTTTGATTCATTTTTAAAATAAATAACTAAATAATATCAACATGCTAATCAAATATATTTGTACAAATTAAAACAAAAATAATTTAAAATAGGACCTAAGTTTATAATGTAGATCTATTTGGAGTGTTAGAAGGGAGAGAGAGCTTGGGTCAGAATAACCTCTCAAATTCAAAGAGATTAGTTAATATTTTTTGTTGGAATCAAGGTCCCATAAAAG
>NW_021352274.1:0-6646 GCF_001605985.2 Dendrobium catenatum | reverse complement strand
AGCGGAGGCCGGGGCCAAATTTTCGGAGCCCACAGATACGCCAAAAAAATCAAAATTACACAAATTTAATTGATTAATCATTAGAGTAATTTAGATAATATTTTAAACATTGTACTATACGACAATATGATTAAGTTTGTATAGTACAAATAGAACAAAATTAAAATTCAAATTTGTACCTAATTTAACGAACGATAAGGGGATCTTAAAGTATTTGATCATCTTGTACGATTATGTAGTCGTATAATATGATTAGTTTTATTTTATTTTAAGTTATTTATCATTTAATTAAATACTTTAATTAATTTCTGATTAAACAGATCATACAGTAAGATCCTCAAAAAAATTAAAAATATTTAATTTCACTACCCTATGTGTATTTGCATGGTTGCTAAACTAATATACACCTTTATACTTCATTTGACTCAAGAAATAAAAATAAATAAATAAAAAATATAATTTCTTACATAGATCAAACCTAAACTACCAAATATTGAGCCTTAATTCTTGACAATGCTTGGTGTATTTTGAACATGAAATGTTAGTATACATAAAAAGGATATCAATAGTAAAATTTAATAGAATTATTTTATATGTTTAGGAATTATATTTAAATCCTTATTTTTAAAGGCTAATTTTAATATGATATATATACGTGTGTATATATATATATATCAATTAAGACAAATTCTCACACACATCACATATCCTAAGCTTAAATAATTTTTTTTAATTGACAACTAATAACATAAAAAGATGAGCTGTGTAGATAATTATATACTCAAACTAGATAATGCTCACTTGACCTCAAAAAAAAGGGCAAATTATTAGGTCCGGTCATCAGACCTATTTCTAGGTCCGAACATCCAATAAAAACTTGCCACATGGACTGCACTTTGACTGTGTTTTGACTACACTTTAGGTGCGCTTTGACTGCGCTTTACCTGCGCTTTTGATTGCATTTTTTTACTACGTGTACTTTCCACGTGACAAATTTTTAGTGGATGTTCTTTTTTTTTTTTTTTTGAAAATTGCAACTATGCATTAAAACGGAAAAAGAAGACTAATTACAATTGACATACGGGTAACATTCCTCCTTGATTAAATCCAACAATGAGGACGGAATGCTACCAAAAGAAGAACTATCAAACAAAAAACTGCCCTCTAACGTCAAAGTTGCACAAAAATTAGCCACCCGGTTACAATTCCTATTAACATGCTGAAAAATGGTTTTATTTAAGTCATTAAGGAAGAAGAGCTCCTTACTCTGCCAATTATCCAAGTGCCAATCCATCTTCTTCAAAGAATGTTGAATGTATGTAATCACATTGATGTTATCACTTTCAATGATAACACCTTTGCTTTCAAGCATCCACCCTTGTATGAATTCCCTTATTGCAAAGATTGCCTCCAATTCAAGTTGAGCTATATATCCCAATGTACAGCGTTCTTCCCAAATGCAAGAAGAAATCTACCTTTACAATATCTGAAAATACCTCCAATACCAGTCTGATTAGTAGTTAGTAAAGAGACATCCACGTTAACCTTGATCCAATCTCTAATGGTAGAGGGTGCCAAGATATAATAGACTCCCAAGGGAGGTTAGTACCCTAGCTTTCTAGAAATGGATAAAGTTTAGAAGTAGCAAGAGAAATAACATTCACCGCCCCCAAAGAATTAGACATTGCAGCCTTCCCATGTTTAACTAAATTGCGGTGCTTCCAATTCAAAAAAACTGTTGTACAATATATTCTCACCATTCCAGGATTTCGGGATGACATTCTCTTCAATTCCTCTAAACATTCATTAAGAGAATGAAACATATGAACATCAAAGCCCCATTCTCTTATTTTAGAAATAACCTCTATCAAGTACTTGCATTGGTCCACAATATGCTCATAATTCTCAACCTCTTGGCAACCTCTAGCACAAGAATCGTTAGCGGCAAGCCTTCTAAATTTGAGAAAGTGATTAGTAGGAATAGCAAATTTTCTTAATCGCCACCAAAACAGCTCCACCTTAATATTGAGCTTAAGCTTCTTTAGCCAACTATAGAAGCCATCATCTTCTTCCTTGTATCTGTTAGTCATCACAAACTCATATGCCAAGGCAGACATAGAGCGGCCCGAAAACTTTTTCACTGTCTCCAGCTTTATCCGTATCCCTATTAATGTCATGATCAATAGGAACCTGCTTGATCAACAGGGCCAATTCTTCATGAAAAAATGTTCTCAACTTCATATCATCCCATGTTCCTTCATCAGAGATAAGTTGCTGTACCTTCATGTCTTCCAGCGCTATGCAATCAACAAAGGTTGGCCAAGTATTAAGACTCTTGTCTAACAGCCAAATGTCACTAAGGACATTAACTTTGTTACCTATACCCACCTTCCATTTAACAATATTTTTAAGATACTTTCCATCCTCTTTCATAACCTGCCAAGCACTAGATGAGTTCTTTCTACAAGATCCATCCAAGATATCATCCCCATATTTAGGAGTGAGAGTTCGGTGAAGTAGGGAGTTCGGGTTCTGGATGCAATTCCAAGCCAACCTTGCCTTCAACGTACCACTTTTAGTAGCAAAAGACTGCAAGCCCAACCCACCTGCACATCTAGGCTTACAAAGCTCATCCCTTGCAACATAATGTAAACCTCTTCCCCCATTAGGCTTGTGCCAAATAAAATTTCTGCACAGTTTCTCCATCTCATGCAGAATTTTTTTAGGAACCATAGAATGTGTAATTACAAAATTTGGCATAGATAATAAGGAGCTCTTCAAGAGAATAATTCTACCTCCCAAAGATAAAGGACTTCTTCCCCAAACATTTAGTCTATCCATAATAATTTGACCAAAAAAAGAGAGGGGCATCCTTCAAATATCTAATAAACCTGACTCTATTAGTTAGAATGGAGCTGGCCGCCTCGTTAGAGTTGTAGAAAAACCAGAGATTCTCTTCATATTCAGGTGAGAAACTGCGGATGGATGAAGGCGCACTCACGGCTCCTAAAGCAAGGCCTGGACGGGAATCCGGTGGTCGCCACCCGCCTCCTTCAAGCGTACGCTTGCCAAACATCCCCTTCTTCGCTAACAGACGCTCGACAGCTCTTCGATCAGATTCCTTCTTCCTCCCGCGACACATTCCTATGGGCAGCAATGATCTCCGCGTATTCCCGCTCAAACATTCCCATTGCCGCCATCCACCTTCTCTCCGATCTCCTCCGCCTCCCATACGCTCTCTCAACTCTTTCCTTTGCATTTGCATCCGCCGCCCGCTCCGCTGCTTCCGTCGGCGACCCATTCCTTGCTCGCTCCCTCCACGCGCAGATAATCTGTCGTCAAATCATACCCAACGTTGTTGTCTCCACCTCCCTCGTCGACATGTATTCTAAATGCAACTCATTGGGTTTGGCACAGAAGGTGTTCGAGGAGATGCCCGAAAGAAATGTCATTACCTGGAACACTATGCTAGCCGCTTATGCAACTGGTGGCAAGGCCATTCCCGCTCTTGAGCTTTTCTACAGTGTTAAATGCGATTTAGGGGCTGATGAGTTTGCTGTTGCCAGTGGCTTGAATGCTTGTGCTGCAGTCAATGACCTGAGATCGGGAATGCAAATTCATGGCTTTTCTGTTGCTGCAGGGTTTGAAATAGACCCAGCTGTTGCAAATGCCACGGCTAAGATGTACTTCAAGTGCAGTGAAGTTGACTCTGCTGAGAGGGCATTGGAAGGGAGAGAACTTTGTTTGCTGTCTAAGCTTTTGATGATTAAAGGTTATGTCTTTAATGAAAAATATGCTGATGCATTGAGGAGCATTAGTCAAAGTGATGGTTTTGTCGAGCTTTTCATTGAGGATCATAGCATTGCTGTTTCTTTTTTAAGTGCTGCTGCAAATCTTGGGGTTCTTCAGATGGGGAAGAAGGTCCATGGAGTTATCCTCACACTTGGTTATTATACAAGTTTGTGTTCAATGGAGAATGATGACACCTTCATTGTTAGCGCTTTAATTGACATGTACTCGAGGTGCTCTAGCATCAGTGAAGCTTGGATGGTTTTCCATAGTTTGAAGGAGAGAGATGTATCTCATTGGAATGCGTTGATGTCAGGGTGCATCTCTAATGGCTGGCTTCAAGATGCCTGTTTCTTGTTTGATAAAATGCCTATTAAGAATGTGATCTCATGGACATCCATGATTTCTGGATATGTGCAGAATGGATCACCAAGAAAAGGTTTAGAGTTGTTGGCCAAATTTTATATTGGCGAAGGCTTGGTTAGAGGAAACTCCTTCACCTTTGTAACTGCTCTTGATGCCTGTAGCAGCCTTGCAGCTTTGGATGCAGGTAAACAGATACATGTTCAGGTGCTAAGAACTCTGAGTGGAGATTTAAGCAGTAATTTGATTGTGGAAACAGCATTAGTTGACATGTATTCTAGATCAGGTAACCTAATTTATGCACGAAGAATCTTCAATAAAATGCAGATGATGAATGCTTTATCTTGGACATCAATGATTACTGGTTATGCTACACATGGGTTTGCTTCAGAAGCAATTGAAGTTTTTGAAAATATGATAAGAAATGATTTTGTGCCAAATGAGGTGACATTTGTGTCTGTCCTGAGTGCTTGTAATCATTGTGGTTTGATTGAGCAAGGGATTCAATATTTTAACTTAATGAAGGAGAAGTATGGTATTGCTCCTAGAGTTGATCATTTTGCTTGTCTGGTTGATATGTTAGGACGGGCAGGAAAGCTTGTGGAAGCTCAAAGAGTTTTAGAGAGTAGAAATGCTTTGGAAATGAAATCAGATAAAAAATGTAGAGTGGGCAGTGATAACGATGCTACTATATGGGGTGCATTGCTTGGGGGATGTATGATATATGGGAATTTGGAGATGGGGAGGAAGGTGGCTAAGGAGATGATAAATAGAAAGCATCAAATTTCAGGAACTTTTGTTATCTTGTCTAATTTCTATGCGTCTTCAGGAAACTGGGAAGCCGTATATAATCTTAGGAAGGACTGGAAGTGGCAGGGCTTTGTTCAAAAGCCAGGGTGTAGTGTTGTCTAAATTGGAAGTTCTTTGTGGTGTTTTAAAAGAAAGGATAAAAGCCAATCAATGCTGTCTTAGATGTCTTTACTTGGTTTGTTAAGGAAGTTTAGAAGTTGGGAACTTGACAGCCGAGCTGGTGGGAAGATTGTCCCGTGCTTCAAAGCATAAGGATTGAAAAACAATTTGTGGTCAGAAGAATGCAAGAAAGTTTTTGTGCAGCTGAAGAAATACTTGATGTTCCTTTTTTTCTGATAAGTCCAAAGCCGGAATTGATGCTGAAGTTGAACCTTTGAGATGAGGAGAAGGCCGTCTTTTTGGTTCTATTAAGAGGGGAAGCCAATAAGCAACAATCTGCTACATCATGCAGAAGCTGCCCTGGCTATGATCAATAATGTGGAAGGCTATGACAATACTTCCAAGTAAATATGTTGCAATTGGTAACAAACCCTTAGAAGATGTGATCCTAAAAATAGAGAAGAAGTCGTTAGAACTCAGGGAGTTTAAACTCTAGTTAATGCACAGGAGTATGATAAAAGCTCAGACTTCATTATACTTATTCGCAAACTTCACATGAAGCCTTGAAGCTAACACTGAAGTACATGCCAAGCTGAATTGCTCCCAGTTCCATACCAATGGTGCACTGTGTTGAACTAACCTTTGAAAATCCAATATGAAGATACCAATGATTATGTTAAATACAAAGATATGCTGGTTGTCCTGAGTTTTTCCTTGAGTTTTGGCATCAGGAAGCTGAAGTTTTACAGCAATTCTCAGATGGCAGTAATCTAGATACTAAGGAACTTTGATGTGTGTGAGCAAATCCAAGCACATTACCTGCTGAAGATAAAATATGAAATTTTGAAATTGAGAATTCTTAGGTGGAGCATGTCCCAAGGGAGAAGAACCAGCTGGTTGATCTCTTAGCAAAGTTTGGGAATCCCCACACAACGGCTTTAAGGAAACTACTGGTTCTATCCATCAAAGAGCCAAAAACTATGGATGTTAATTCAATAGAGCTAAATAACAACAATCTACAACCACCTGAAAACTTGATAAGAATGAAGCATGGATATGAATGAATCACCTGAAGTTGATCGTTTCCAGTGTTGATCTTTTAGTTCTTCGTGTCTTTGAACTTAAAAAATGCAGCTTGGTCAATTTGGTGCTACACACAATGCTTTCTATGGTTGGCAGAGGAACCACTTAATATGAAGCCCGAGAAAATTACCATGTTTATAGCAATCTAACCTCAACCCTTTTTACTTCCATCAGTTCTGGGCGGGTATGTCTATCATGGTAAGTTCTGATTGACTATGTTTTCAAGCTCTTCTTATTGAAAAACTTCTTTTTTGTTTGGGATTTATGAATTAATATTTCATAAGTTCTAACATAAAGTAACACTTTTTTGCAGATGCTACTATTAATCTTCTCTTTATTAATTTTCTTAACTTACATCCGCCCATTGGCTTGAACAAAGACAATTGATAAATAGGTGAGGGAAGCATGTTACTTAAAGACACCACAAGATATGTAATGCACAATTAATACATACATTATATATTTGTGGGCTCCGAAAATTCGGCCCCGGCCTCCCCGCCGC
>NW_021352273.1:0-227 GCF_001605985.2 Dendrobium catenatum | reverse complement strand
AAAAATTCTTCCTCTTTAAACCGATTAAAGTTTTAGTGAAATTTTAAAATAATTTTTTAACCACAGATCAACAAAAGAGCAGTAAAGTAAAAAATCAAAAAAATAAAAAGATACAAGATTTATAGTGGTTCGGTCAAACATGACCTACATCCACTCTTTGAAGTCTCCCACTTCAGGTATTGCACTATTACCACAAGTGTCTCTCCTTTTTCCCCCACAACAAGGTG
>NW_021352272.1:0-225 GCF_001605985.2 Dendrobium catenatum | reverse complement strand
TTTCAGTAACAATCAATCAATGCAATAAGCGATGCAATAAGCAATAATAAAGAAATTTGGAATAATCATATCAATAGTCATGCACATAACAATTCGATCTATCAATTCCAGAAAAATTTGGAAATCATACGAAAATCGGGCAGCGTAACGGCAGTCGGTCGAATTTACACAAAAATCCTGCAAAAAGCACGATTTGGCGATCGGCCGGGCCGATCAGACAAATGA
>NW_021352271.1:0-264 GCF_001605985.2 Dendrobium catenatum | reverse complement strand
TTATGATCCATCCACTCTACTAGAAGATGTTAAGGCTCATTACTATACGTGTCCCACTACATCATCTGTAGAGGAGGAGGAGTAGAAACCACTCGGGGTGCCACTCTCTTAACTACTAGTCTAGTAGTAATTTGAGAGGGGAAATAATCTAAGATTGTATGAGACAGTGATACCATTAAAATTTAAATTTTAACGGGGTCCTATCGTGATTAATCTTTTGATTATAGTGATGCCGCATTATCTAGGGATAGTGCAGACTCTATA
>NW_021352270.1:0-219 GCF_001605985.2 Dendrobium catenatum | reverse complement strand
AAACTTTCTTTTCTAAAATTCAAGAAAATATTTTAACTATTATGAAGTGATATCACATATGGGTTTATGCAAAAACTTATATTGAAGTACATGAGATTTCTCTAATTAGTTTTCAATTTAAAATAAGCTTTATATCTTTCTTTCCAACAAGATCCAATGGAATCTTTGGAATAAACATGAAAATATAACCATCTAAAGCAAGAGGTAGGAAACTCACTT
>NW_021352269.1:0-284 GCF_001605985.2 Dendrobium catenatum | reverse complement strand
TAGTGGTGGAGCCATAAATTTATTCTAGTGGAGGCACAAATTAAGTTTTTTTAAATATTATCTTAATTTTTTTTATTTGGACTTGAGATTGAAGAATTTTTAAATTTTTCATTAAACTTATTATTTCAAAAAAGATAAAACATAAGATGATAAAAAACTTGTAATTTATAATGTTTTTTTTTTTTATATTCTAAAAGAATTGAATGATTGCTTTATTATCAAATATCAATACAATTCTTTTTTTTTTCTTAATATAAGTGACTAAATTATCATTGATTTATTAA
>NW_021352268.1:0-338 GCF_001605985.2 Dendrobium catenatum | reverse complement strand
ACATCAATGAATGAAGACAACAGATAAAGAAACCTCGTCGCTTGTTGACTGTAACGGCTACTCACGACACAGTCACTGCAATCGTCGCCTCCCTTCCGATCTCTCACGTTACCGCCCCCGGTCCCACCTCACGACCAAAATCACCGACTAAAGCCCCAAACGGCACAACGATTCGCTCACCGACATACTTAGGACATAAAAAACACTCCTCTCGTTCGGTTAACAAAAACGCACACTCACGCACAGATAAGCACTTAGAGAAGAGACGAAGTTTTCAGAACTTACCTCTCGATCTCCCGTTCGTAAGAAGTCTGCCGATTCCAACCAAGTCGGCTTAC
>NW_021352267.1:0-2195 GCF_001605985.2 Dendrobium catenatum | reverse complement strand
GTGGTCAAGAAAGTGGATGCATTGGAGGAACACCTTGAAGGGGAAATCGGACAAATGAAATCTAAAATTTCATATCTACAAACTCATGTTTCATATTTAAAGAAAGAAATTTCAGTCATCCATGATAATATCATTCAAAATTTTCCATCCTGGGGGAGATGATGAAGAAAGTGCTCGAGGGCCAAAACAAAAAAATGTCGTCGGAGGTGAGGGAAGTCACCGACAGCATGGGAAGTGGAGAAAACCCTAAGCCAATAAGATGAAAGGAGAATCAGAAGATGGAGATTTCAAAAGGAACAGAAAAAAGCCTCCCCTAGGGCCTATTCCAGGAAAGAGTCCGGTAGAGAGTATGTGGAGAGGCGTGAGGGGGTTGGGCAAGAGTGAAAGGATGTTAAATTTGAAAGAAGAGGGGTTGAATTTGAAAGGCAAGGATATGATTATGATCAAAAAAGAGTTGAATTTGAAAGAAGGGCTGAATATGATTGAAGGGGTGCTGAATTTGATAGGAGAATGTGGGCTTATGATGAAGGTTTGGGTGCGAGCGGAAGAAGGATGATTGACACAATTGGGGGGGAACCACCCCCTTGGGTAATGGAAAATTTTGGAGAAAGTAGGGTTGATAGAGGAGATATGAGAGTGAGGAAACTGAAGATGCCTATTTTTTTGGAAGAGGATGCACATTGGTGGATCTACATGGTGGAAAGATTCTTTAGTATTATTAGGTTGACGGATGCAGAGAGACTGACGGCAGCAGGCCTATGTTTAGAAGGGAAGACTTTGGCTTGGTACTAGTGAGGGACATGCAGCGACCCATACGAAGTTGCAGAGAGTTCAAGGATTACCTATTAGAATGATTCCGAACTGGCAGAGGAGGAGACTTCTACGAGCAATTCTTCATAGTGACACAAGATGATTCAATGATAGAGTACCGGGAGAGGTTCGAGTACCTTGCTAAACGATTGGACCGTCTTTTTGAGACTGCGCTAGCGGGGAACTTTATGAAAGGATTAAAACTAGAAATCCGGGCGGCAATTAGAGTGATGAGGCCTCGTGACTTGGGAGAGGCTATGAGCTAGCTCAGATGGTGGAGGATTAGAGGCACCTGGAGAGAGAAACGAGAGGCAACAGCTTAGTAGGCTCGTATAGGATAATCACCACCTTATTCGCATCCAAGGAGCCCACACTGGATACTCTTCGGTGGACTTCAAAGGAAAAGATTGTAAGTGGAAAACCTGAGGACAACTTCAAGAAGATCACAGAAATGGAATTACAGGAGAAAAGGGAAAAAGTGCTCTATTTCAGATGCGACGAGAGGTACACGTCGGGGCACAGGTTTAAGGACCGAACTTTTCAGGTTCTTACCGTTTGTGATGAAGAGGGAATGGAGGAAGGTGTCGTCTTACCACCTTACGGAAAATGCGGGTGTTTAGGTGGGAGGTATTTTTAGACCGGTGATCGGTCCATAGAGGATCTGCTCACGGAGACAGAGGCGGGCTCTTCCGCCTCTCCTGTACGCATCGACTGATCCGCCATATCCAATGGAGCTATTTAGGAAGAATTTTTGAGGGAGTCAGGAGAGAAAATTGAATGTAGGGACTATTTAGAGATTTACTTTTGGATTTTATGTATTAAATAGTTTGTTTTCCTAGGGCGAGGGCATCTTGAATTTGACTGAAATTTGAGATCTCTTAGTTTTTTTTTGGGGCTCTAGTAGCATCTAGAGATTTGGGAGAGATAGATCCTCCTCTTGAATAGAGGATCAATTGTATCTTATTATTTTCTTCCGTTAGTTTGATTTCTACAATAAAACTAATGTTTTGTTGGTTTTACCATTAGTTTTGTGGATTGTTTTCGCTGTTTTTGTCTCTATTGTTAGGGTTTACTTGAGATATTTATATATTTCCTAACAATTACCTCTACCTAACACACTTGGAATAGATAGTCAATCTTTGGAAGATAAAGTGAACTGAATGATAAGGAAAAAAAATACTACTAACTCAACACAACACATTTTCAATATTGAAATTATAAATCACAAAAAGATGTAATGTTAGCCAAACACCTTCTTGCATATCAAATTCCTGTTATATAAAACATGCCGTATGTTGAAAACATGTCTATTTTGTATGGTTGGGAAGCACTATAACTTAATAGAAATCATGACAAGCTATTATTACTGTCAATTGACATTACCT
>NW_021352266.1:0-251 GCF_001605985.2 Dendrobium catenatum | reverse complement strand
GATAAGGTCTAAACTCGACTCGTTTACACCCTTAGTGGAGAGAGAGAGAGAGATCTTTGTAAATTAATTTTGAGAATGGTTAACTTTTATGATTTGAGATTTTATTTAGAATATTTAGGTCAATTAAATTAATTTCTTATTATTGAGATTTTAGTTTAGTTGCAGCATTTATGATTATATAATCATAAATGCAAAAACATTTGTTTAAACATTAATAATTATTATAATATATAATATACAAAAATTCCATT
>NW_021352265.1:0-253 GCF_001605985.2 Dendrobium catenatum | reverse complement strand
AACTACAAAAAAGTGGAGAAAAGAGAAGAACAAAGTCATACCTGAAACAGAAGTCTCCTGAGGTGGCTCACGAGCAAGTATTCCGCTCCTCTAGAAACCTGTACAGAAAAAGGGAGTATCAGAAAACAACTAAAGAAAGAAAAGAACAGTACAAACAAAGTAAAAACGTACCAAAAACTGAAGTCTCATGAGGCAGTAAACAGGCTGAAGCTCGGATCCTTTTCGTGTAGTAGCCTGCACAAAATACAAAGCA
>NW_021352264.1:0-331 GCF_001605985.2 Dendrobium catenatum | reverse complement strand
GCCCACTTTCTTATAAATTGACGTAGTTGAATTAATCGCCGCTAATTGGATCCTAAATGGCCAATAATGGTACATAAAATCAATATAATTCTATTTTTTTTATTTATAAATATTTGATTTTGAACTCATCCAATTCTCATACTGATATTATTTCCAGCTTGTTAATTCTCTTCAAATAATCTTTTTAAGATTAAAATTAATTATTTTAGTATTGATACGTCATGCAAAAATTATCTTGATAGGACACGAATCTCGAGGCAAAAATCAAGTTGGAAACTTCAAAAATTAAATTCTGGAGCACCTGAACTCCGATTTCAGCAAACTTATAGTC
>NW_021352263.1:0-206 GCF_001605985.2 Dendrobium catenatum | reverse complement strand
TTAATCATTGTCTGGAGTTGAACATAGCCCCCAATGGTTGTCTTTCTTTGAAGCTATTTTGTAGAGTCAATTAGGCTTGTTAAAATCTAGTAGGCCTTAGAAGTTCCTCATAAAATTTTCTCTTCAAAGTCAAAATCCATGAATGGTTTTAGATGAACTTGCTGATACGTTTTCCTTGCTTAAGGTATTCTTGTGTTGAGGCAACT
>NW_021352262.1:0-282 GCF_001605985.2 Dendrobium catenatum | reverse complement strand
CAGCCATAACAAAAAAAATTAGTAAGAAACCACAAGAGTAGAGGATTGAGGTGAAAACAATGGCTGGAATGGCCTGAATTTAAAGAAATGGCCATATAGTCCAGGACGATCGTAGAATCATCCAGGATGATTTGGTTCAATTATTACATACAGGCCGATTGGTCAAAAAGGCGGTCCGATCGGCCAGGCCGATCAGATATTGGCCAGGATGATTAGGCAAAGGAGATCCTCCCGAGGAGTCAAATTGGACGACCGTTAAAAAAGTAGATCATCCGGGCCGAT
>NW_021352261.1:0-262 GCF_001605985.2 Dendrobium catenatum | reverse complement strand
TCTTCCTAGAAAAAAATGCCACCATCCTCTTTACTAGCCCCCTCAAGATGGAATTTCGTATTTTAAATTCCTTCTTTCTTATCTCCTTTTTATCATTATAAGTGTGACATTTTGTGTTTGGATTTGAGGTTTTCATGATTCTTTTTCTTGTGGCATTTTGTTTTCACTCTTTTGATCTAACCACTGTTTTGTTTTCATGTAGATACTGAAGTAAATGCATACCTTAGAGAAGACTCACCAGAAACATTCCAAAATATGTGAT
>NW_021352260.1:0-443 GCF_001605985.2 Dendrobium catenatum | reverse complement strand
TGCATTCCTCCATAGTCATAGCTAGTTTTTATTAAGCAGATTCTAGCCAAAACTAAGGTTTCGTCTTCTCTCTTTTTGTAAAAGTTAGTTTTTTAGAAATAATGGTTAAGGAAATGGAGTTTTCTAACGAAGAAGCAAATATAAAAAGCCTCTCAAAACAGTAGAAAAATGAAGTTGTTAGACCGGTCCACTGGACCGGTCCAGCCGGTCCAGGCGGGACCGGTTCACGGGCAAAATCGCGAAACAGCTCCGCCTAGGCGGAAGCCGCGTGCGAGACGCACATCTTGCGGGACGGTTTCGGGAAGGAAATTTGAGGAAGTTTAGGAGAGAAATTGATTGCATGGACTGTTTAGGGAATTCCTTTTGAATTGTATGCATTAAGTAGTGGATTTTTGTAGGGTTTGGGGGTATCTTGAATTTGACTGAAATTTGAGATCTCTTAG
>NW_021352259.1:0-223 GCF_001605985.2 Dendrobium catenatum | reverse complement strand
AATGAAAATGATTAATAATTACATACCTCAAAATATTATACTATATTCATTTTTTTTTAAATTAATATACAATACTTAGGAGATCAATCTATCACTAATCTATTACAATCTGTTGGCTACAAAGAATAAAAGAAAATATAGAACAAAATCTAAAAAGATAAGGATTTCCATTAGCCTCACTCCAATTGGTTCTGACCCTTTTCCTGATCTGAAATCATTTAAA
>NW_021352258.1:0-305 GCF_001605985.2 Dendrobium catenatum | reverse complement strand
CTGTCTTCGGCCATAACCTGTAAAAAAACAAGAGATAAAGAGCAGCAAAAACAAAGGAACGGGAGAGCAGGAACAAGAAGAGCAGGAAACCTCGTTTCGGTTAGTTCTATTTCATCAAAATATGCTTCTCCATCTCCATGAATCCGTCCGTAATGGACTATATATCAGTATGAACAGCGCTGAAAAGAAATTCTAGAAAGGGAAATAACCACCAAAAAGGTTTCCACTATACAGCAGATTCATAAAATAGAAATATAGAGTAGTGGATATAGTTGGCTAGCTGTTGCAGTAGTCTAATGGAGTAG
>NW_021352257.1:0-200 GCF_001605985.2 Dendrobium catenatum | reverse complement strand
TTTTCTTGGCTAACATATACATATATTTTTCTCCCTCAATACTATTTAATCTATAATATAAATCATTAAAAGTCAAATTCTTTGCATCACATGTTGCTTTCTTAGACTCCTTAATGGCCTCTTAATATTTTTCCCAACTTTCTGAGCTTTTATACCTAAACCGATATTTTATAATAAAATTTCTTATTTTTTATCTTTTT
>NW_021352256.1:0-255 GCF_001605985.2 Dendrobium catenatum | reverse complement strand
TCTCCCCCTCACAAGATCCTCTCTCTCTCCCTCTCTCCCTTTCTCTCCTCGATACCTTCTCAGGTCAAGGCAGTAGCCAAAGGTTTTCAAAATGTTGAACAAGAGCTCTTAAATAGAAGAGCTTCAAAAGAGCTCATTAATTGCAAGTTGCCAATAATATCGACAAGGCCGATATGGACATTGGCCTGGCCGATCAGTACAAAACTCAGAAGATCGGTCAGAGTATCACCCTGGATGCAAAATTGGACGATTGAA
>NW_021352255.1:0-393 GCF_001605985.2 Dendrobium catenatum | reverse complement strand
ATGCAAGTTGATTTCCCAACTTAACTTCCCAAACCTGCCACGGGATAATGCCCATCTTGGGAAGGAATTAGAATTTTCCTTCACTCCAAAGCTTTAATCTTATTTCTTAAAACCAGAAATCAGGTTTTGGAAATAAAATTCCCTCTTTTTCCTGTGACCCGTCTCTCCCCTCTCCTTCATTAACTCAAGCTCTTTGGGAAAGAATTCCAAAACCTGAGAATTTCAAAATCTGAGATGTTTCTAACTCCACGTAAAAGCTCTAGGAATTAAATTCCCCACTTCCTTCTCTATACATTAATTGCTCCCTCTTCATTCCCGTAACTTCCTCCTATCTTCCTGAATCTCCCTTCCAATCTACCTGCTTTGATTGGGGGCAATTAAGTGCAGTTATTT
>NW_021352254.1:0-261 GCF_001605985.2 Dendrobium catenatum | reverse complement strand
TTTTTTGTTCTTTGTGAAAAGAATTTTTTAAAATACCAATTCACCCCCCTCCCCCTCTTGCTCAGCTTGGGACTAAGTTCATAGGGCTTAACATCCCTAACGAACTTTCAAGTGGTATCAGAGCGGGATTCAAAAATTTTAAGTTTAAAAACTTTTTGATTTTGATCCATGGCTAACCTTAGAAATCGTAACACTATGGAAGGGTATTCTATTACCCGACCTCACCTATTCGATAACCTACTTTTTGATTTCTGTAAAACT
>NW_021352253.1:0-269 GCF_001605985.2 Dendrobium catenatum | reverse complement strand
AAATATTTTGTAAAACGTTGCCAAAATAACAGTTTTTCATTGCGTATAAATGTTTCTGTATATAAATGTTTATGTGTATAAATGTTTTTCATTCTGTGTATAAATATTTCTGTATATAAATGCTTTTATGTATAAATATTTTTTATTGTGTATAAATGTTTATTTCTAAAGACTATATTTTGTAAAACACATAACGCACGCACTACGAACGCACAAAATGAAGACACTTTATTCATTGTATGGACAGGCTAATACCGGAGCAGGCAGAT
>NW_021352252.1:0-214 GCF_001605985.2 Dendrobium catenatum | reverse complement strand
TTATCCACTTCTGCACTAACAGGATCACCTGCCTCCATATTTGTACTACTACCAGGAGTGGTAGGAGTAACTGGTGTAACTACAGGTGGAACACCAGGTGTTACAGATCCCACCATAGACTGCATCTTTTCCATCATCTGCATCATCATATTCATCATCTGCAGTTGCATCATATTTCCTGACATTGCATTCATAGCCTCCATCCCTACAGGTG
>NW_021352251.1:0-215 GCF_001605985.2 Dendrobium catenatum | reverse complement strand
TTTAGTTTTTTGGATAGTTTTTCTTGTCATTCATATATAAGTTCTAAAAACTGACTATCCTACTTCTTTTACAAATTTTCTCTTGGGAGTGATAGAGAGAGTTTTTTGGGAGAGTATTTGGGAGTGAGAGTTGAGAGATCTTGTAAGTGAAAATTATGTAAGGGTTCACAAGGTTGAACAAAAGTGAGGATCTCTTTATATGTTCTTCAAATGTC
>NW_021352250.1:0-522 GCF_001605985.2 Dendrobium catenatum | reverse complement strand
TAGGTCTCCACACCAAATTAGATTTCATCTTCAAAGAACAGGTGTGAGCTATATGTCCAAATAATCCACAATTATTACATTTGACATTAGGAAAAGTATTCCTAAGTTTTCTTCCATTTGTTTATCTTTTAATGGATTCCATATATTTAGGATAATATTTAGGATTTGTAAAATCTTCAAGTTTTAGGGGTATCCTATTATCCTCAAGAGCTCTTATTTTCAATTTATAAAATGAATTCATATCTTCCAAGATTCGATTTATATAATTGATTCGATATGTTTTCTTCTCGGATTCATCGTTAAATATTTTGAATTCTTTTTCAAGATCAGCATAGGATGATTTTAAGTTCTCATAATTCTTATTCAACTCATCATATTCGTCAAGTAGTTTCATGTGGTTTTCATCTATTAATGCATGATCTATCCTAAGAATTTCATGTTCCTTCTTAAGCTCTTCTAATTCTAAACTTACACTAGCATGCATCTTTTTCATTATCCTATATGCATCATGCATGTATTCAG
>NW_021352249.1:0-313 GCF_001605985.2 Dendrobium catenatum | reverse complement strand
AGAAGAAGAAAATTAGGGAATGTGATATAGTCATCTTTTATACTAGAAAATCCTGTCATTTATGATTCTAAAGAGGAGATGACTAAAGTGACTCATGATAAGCATCTACAAATTTTTTTTCATAACTAGCTTGTGTTTTAAAATGAAGAAATAGTATTATAAAAATTCAATCCATTTTCTTTTTATGCGATTATGTTTTGTTAAGGTGTAGATAAACTTAAGTACATGATGTTCAAAATGAAGGATAAAATAATTATGTAATATATATTGTGTCCAATGTTTAAGGGATTAGATAATTGCAAAAATTCCCTAT
>NW_021352248.1:0-232 GCF_001605985.2 Dendrobium catenatum | reverse complement strand
CCTTAGTTAAAAAGATGAGGATATTGACTTCTCATTTTTGTTTCCTTCTCCCAGGTGGCATCTCTTTCTGATCCGTGCTTCCACAAAACTTTTACAAAAGGTATTGCTCTATGTCTCAGTTGTTTTACATTATAATCCAGTATCCTTTCTGGTTCTTCTATATATTTCAAATTAGGCTGCAAGTTAATGAATTTTGACTGTATTCTTTTAGAATCATCTGAGACATACTTTC
>NW_021352247.1:0-271 GCF_001605985.2 Dendrobium catenatum | reverse complement strand
TTTAAAATATTGAATTATTATTATTATTTAATTTTTCTTAAATAAATTTTGAATTATATTTTAATTTAAATAAGTGGCTAGACAAAAATACAAGTTAAGACATGCGAGCTTGAGTTTATGCTCCAATTTGAACTAGTGGTTTAATAAGCTCGCCTTCTAAACTTGTTAATAAGTAGAGTTCGAGCTAGCTTATGAATGGGTTCGACTCACTTATCCCCCTATTAGAGTGCGTTACTATCAACAAGAATTTAATGAAAACAAAATTAAGAAT
>NW_021352246.1:0-252 GCF_001605985.2 Dendrobium catenatum | reverse complement strand
ATGATGCCATTCCTATTAAACAAGCTCCTCGACGCATGCGTTTAGAAATCGAGCAACAAGTCGTTTTTGAGGTTAAGAAATTGGCAGAAGCCAGATTCATTCGAGAGGAACAATACCCCTCTTGGGTAGCCAGCGTCGTGCCAGTCCGAAAGAAAAATGGTCAAATTCGGATCTGTGTCGACTATAGGGATTTGAATAAGGCATGTCCCAAAGACGAGTTCCCTCTACCAATACCAGAACTCATGGTGGACA
>NW_021352245.1:0-344 GCF_001605985.2 Dendrobium catenatum | reverse complement strand
GGAATATATTTTTTAGAGAGTTTTGTTAAGTACATCATGTTGTATAATTTTTGTTTCATACTATAGAAATTTTTTTGTACCGTATGATTTTATTTTATACTATACGATCTGCTGTGCTCTGTCAAAACCCTAACTACCAAAGGTTAAGAAAGATACTACTTTTGTACTAATCATATAGTATGATTTGGTTTGTACTATATGCCATAATTAAAATCTTTCTTAATTAATCCCACAATATCAAGGATTCAAATCATGGACAATTATTATGATGATCTTACTGTGTGATATTATTTATACTATACGATTTCCCATGTATGAAATTGGTCACCCTAGAGATCGTACCA
>NW_021352244.1:0-804 GCF_001605985.2 Dendrobium catenatum | reverse complement strand
AGGATCAATCTTAATCACCTTAGCTGTTTTGATATCAGACTGAGCATCAAGTAAAATAGAGAGTGAGAAATGAAGATTTTTTTCCTTTTTTTGTGAAAAATTCAGAAAGAGAAAAAAAATCATGAGACCCAACTTAGTTGAGCAACATTGACTTTAGTACAAGATACTAATAGAGAAATTAAAAAAAAAAATCATGCAAAGTGGAGAGTATGAGGCCGAGTACTGATCTCTATCCGTGACTGCCTCCGATGTTCTGTGGCTGCGTCGTCTGGTTGAGGAACTTCAGCTAGCTCAAAAGTTCCCCACCACCATCTACTGTGACGACACCTCTGCAATCGCTCTAGTAAGGAATCCTGTTTTTCATGCTCGCACTAAACACATCGAACTGGACTACCACTTTCTTCGTCAACACATTGACAATGGCGCTATCACCATAGAGCACATCAGTTCCGTTGATCAGATAGCGGACATCTTCACTAAACCTCTGGCTATCACCCGATTTCAAATTCTACATGGCAAACTGATCATCCATGTTCCGAACGATCACTTTGCGGGGGGATAATAGGAGTAACGGCTATGCTTTACGATTCTTTTTAGGATATCTTTGTAAATAGTTGCTAGTTACACCCTTTTATTCTCTATATATATCACCTTGTAAAAACCATATATGATATACAAATTCTATTTCCTTTATCTTCTCTGTTTCGTGTTATTCATCTTCCTCCTTAGTCTGTTAGAGAGCACCAAGGTAGATCCTTACACCCTTGGGTTGTGAATAATATCGATGCATGCGATGATACTGCC
>NW_021352243.1:0-220 GCF_001605985.2 Dendrobium catenatum | reverse complement strand
TAGGATATAACAAATTTATATCATTTTAGGGTTAAAATTTTCTACACAATAAATGATATGCAGCTTCAAGAGTTGAGCAATCATTTTACACAAGTATATATCGAGCTATTTTTGTATTGCCTATTTGAATCCTAATAATAGATTTTATGCATTCAACAAAGATAAGTTGATTAGAATGATAGTTTTACCAAACAAATTATACTCTTTTTTATTAGACGAT
>NW_021352242.1:0-535 GCF_001605985.2 Dendrobium catenatum | reverse complement strand
AAAGCTATGATGCACAGACACGGACACGGTGACACGGATATGACACTACGCGGACACGGGACACGTCAATTATTGAAAATATAGGACACTGGACACGGTATTATAATTTTTATATTTTAAAAATAGTGTATAAAAATTAAATAAGTATAATTTTAAAAATAATTTAAAAATAGTAAATCATTTAACTAGAATTTGTGATTAAAATGATTAGTATTAGGATGTCGAGAGTCATGCATCGATGCCATTTATCAATCACCGAAAGACGAGATGAAAATACCTTAACTGTCAAAGAGAAATGAAAATGAGAATATTTGATGAATGGGTATTAAGTGCGGATGTTGATTTAGTGTTGTAGATAGAAAATAAGATATTTAGTTTAAATCCCTCCAAATACAAGAAATTATATTTTTTAAAAATTCATAAAATATTTAAAATACGCATGTCTGACACGCGTGTCCAATTTGTTTTATACTTTTTATGCTGAGTTTTCGGCGTGTCGCAAGTGTCGGAGGAGGTGTCGGCGGTGTCGTGCGGA
>NW_021352241.1:0-1344 GCF_001605985.2 Dendrobium catenatum | reverse complement strand
GATAAAAATTTCCGGTTCAACATATGCATCATAAAAATATTAAAAATGCATGATTAGTCAATCAAATAGATATGCAAAATAATGAAACAATATGCACTTAGGTATAGGTTGTGAGCTTTTTGAGTTTGGAAGCTCAACTCATGGAAATTGTAGCTCAATTTCACCACATTTAACATTTCTAAGCCTGAGAACAATGACCTGAACAACCATCTCATTTAACAAGTAGATAGTGCTATCCTTAGCTTGGAAATTTACGCTAGTAGAAGCCTGATTCATTAAGACACTAACATCGGGAGGAGGAGAATCTTTTAAGTTCATCTTCACTGTCATTTTCTGCTTTGGATAAAAAAATAAAAGAAATTAAACATGATTAATAAGAAATACAACTAAATAATGGCTACATAAATAAGCAAATGTGATTTTTTTCTGTAATAAGTTTACTTTTTTAATAGCAAACAAGTTGAAGAAGATGAACTTTCTGTTGGGAGAGTGAGCGAAGGTGAAGGAGAGAGCGAGTGAGCGATAACGTGATTTTTGCAGATCTGTGGCTTCCGGAGGTTCTCCAATGGTCCAAAGTGACTGACGGAGGTTCTTGGTTAGGACTTTCTGTTGGAAAAGCATTCAGTTTTGGTTTTGGTATTTTTCTTCAGCCAATCATTTTTTCTTCCCTCAATCAGAGTGGGGTAGTTTTACCACTGTTTCTGATGGTGAAACGTTTGGCTGACATTTGCTTGTGGTTTGGATGTTCTGTTGGTTTAAGACTTGAGATTATTTATGGTAATTGCTACTTGGATTTGTTTGGATTTTATGAATTTCTTGAGACGGGGCTTGGAGCAGATATTTTTTTTTGTTTGATGTTTACAACTGAGAGGTTCTTGGTGTGGAATTGTTTGTTTTTCAAGAACATTAGGTGTGGATTTTTTTATTATATAAGTGGATGTTTTTGTTCTAAAGCTTTACCTATGAAGGATATGTTAACCCTCCGTATTCAATTAAGGAATGGATTTCTTCAATTGAGGAACGGATTGCATTAATTTTCTTGCTGGTTCTCTTATCCAAACAAGTATAGAGACTGCTGAAGAAGTTTTTATAATTTCTTCAAGATTATTGGAAAAGGATTATGTGATATGGGTTGATTTATTTACCACATGTTGTATTTTGATTGATTTTGGTTCAGCATTTTGTTCTTTTGGAAAATTTGAAATTAAAGAAACGAGAGAAGATCATTTTCCTCTTTGTTTTGTCATGTTTGATGCTCTTTCTATTATTCTCATGTTTAAGAATCTGATTCAAGTTTGTAATTTTTTAGAAATTTTGTTTGGTAAGTACGATGGAGGTGTTGTT
>NW_021352240.1:0-380 GCF_001605985.2 Dendrobium catenatum | reverse complement strand
CATACTATGGAGCTTTATATTGATAACATGTTGGTAAAAAATTGTGAGAGAAAACATCATCTTTTAAATCTTGAGTAATGCTTTCAACTCTTTAGATATTATACGCACCTCAATCCCACTACATGTACTTTTAGGATGACATTTAAGGAAACTTTAGGATTCATAGTCACCCATCGAGAAATTGAAGCAAATCTAAAAAAGATTAAAATCATACAAAATATAATGCTTTCAAGATAAGGGAATTGCAACGCTTGAATGGACGAATAACAACCTTATCTCATTTCTTGGCTTGATCTAGAAATAAGTATTTATCATTTTTTTAGGATACTCAAGGGTGCGTATAATTGTAGCTTTTAATGGACAGAAGAGTTTGAAGATGT
>NW_021352239.1:0-471 GCF_001605985.2 Dendrobium catenatum | reverse complement strand
TACTGCTCTGATACCATTTATAACAGCCTAAACAATTAACTATCAAAATATTATCCACTTTGGTGTAACTTGTCAAGAGGTCACCCATCGCAGGATTTTTCTGAGATAAGGGCATTCAACTATGAAATTTCTTAATGAAATTTTGATTATTACACCAAAAGATTTTTTAATATTTAAGAGTTTAACTTCTTTTACTTACAGGGTTTCACAAGCATGGTCCAACATGTCTCCTCCCACACCAAATACATTACAATGTGATAGACGCTTTAACAATCATGCGTACTACTTTCACCTATCTTCTTGTAGCTTTGTCTAGACTATTTGGCCAGTTTATCACTCGCCATTTGAGCAATAATATCAGCAAGCCTTTCCATATTCCTTGAAGTCAATGAAAACACTTCAGTATCATGTTCAAAAAATTTTCCTTTTATAATTGGGTCTATTTGCCTTATCAATAAACACATATTAAAT
>NW_021352238.1:0-1730 GCF_001605985.2 Dendrobium catenatum | reverse complement strand
TTGAGCATATTTTTTTTTATTTTTATTTTTGTACACTTGTATATTTTTCAAGAGTAATTAAATTCTTTCCAAAATCAATAATTTCAAATTTCAAATTTTTCTAAGTGCATAAAATTATTTGATAAGTGAAATACAAAATAAGAAAAACATCATAATTGCAATAATAATATAAAAAATTAATGTAGTCTAAAAAATATACATGAAATTGACAATCTTAATAATATCAAGTTATAAACACAACTTAAATTTAAAAAAATCAGATTTTCTAATGAATTCAATTTTATGTTGCAGTTCAAAGTAAATCACTTGTAAGATCAAAAATTTTAGGGATTTTCATATAGGCTAACGAACATTTCAAACAAAGAACAAAATCACTTAAATATTCAAAAAATCTAAAGTAATACATGTACAAAACACAAGTCCATAAACTATAAAAATCTTCATATCACATTCCAAATGTCTCACAAAAAGAGTTGTTCTCAACATTTTACCCATATAGCCATTTATATGCATACAGAAGAAGTAATACAAATCATCCAGGACGATCAGGAGATCGACAGTACGATATGAATTGGAAAAATTAAACAATACGCAATCAGTAAAAACCAATTATCAATTTGCTACATAATTTGTACAGTATAAAAATATTTTCGTCCAGTACGAATTGAATACTTAGAAAAATTTGCATGATCGATCTAAAACATGGAATCAGATGTAAAAATATTTCAAAATCATACAAAAATACTAAAAAATAAAGATAGAAAAACACATAAAACAAACAAAAATAAAAATACAACAAATAAAAAACATGCACACAAAAACACATAAAAATAGGGTTTAAACATCATTTTGCTCCTGGTCTAATGATTCAGAAGCTAGATCTGCCCAGGAGATTTTTTGCTTTTCATTTTTTTTCCTTTCTACAATCTGCTTAGCTTTGCCTTTTTCTTTACCAGGAAAAGTTCTCAAATTAGGGCACTGAATTTTCAGATGTCCAGATTTCCTATATCCAAAGCAAATTATATTTGAAGAGATCTGAACATTCTTATCATTTTTACCTTTATTCCACTTTTGTTGATGCTTATGCTTGTGCTTTAGTGGACTTTCAATTTGCTTGTTAAGTCATTGTTTTTCTCGCCAACTAAGCCACTTTTTTCCATGTCTTCCACTTTTAGCATTATTGTTTCACCTGCATCCAAAAGTCTTTGACCTAAATATTGCTTGTAGGTAATGAGTGAGCCAATCAAATTATCAATAGAATATTCATTCAAATTTTTTGATTCGCAAATAGCAACAACTTTGGCATCAAACTTGTCAAGTAAACATCGTAGAATTTTATTGACTAGTTCTAAGTCTGAAAATTCTTTACCTAAAGCATGCAATGATGTTACAATTTGAATAAACCTAGTATACATATCTAGGATTGTCTCGTAAGGTTTCATGCTAAAGAATTCATAGTCATGCATCAAAAAATTCAACTTAGATTGCTTGGCTTCACTAGTACCTTCATATGTAATGCAGAAACAGTCCCAAATTTCCTTGTCGGTAGTACATGTAGAGATTCTCATATAATCTTCTGAATTTAAAGCACAGAATAAACAATTCATACATTTAGGATTTAATTCAGCATAAATTTGTTCTACTCTACTCCATTCAGAAAAAGAGGTCTCAGTTTTGATTCCATCTATAATACATGACGGTACAGAATAACCACTTTGAATCATATGCCA
>NW_021352237.1:0-305 GCF_001605985.2 Dendrobium catenatum | reverse complement strand
CTTCTGTGCGTCTGACTTCAGACTCAAATATGAAGCCACAGAATATTTATCCACATAAAATTTCTTGAGGAATTTTATTCCTGATACATCCGTATTTGTGGATATAGTCATAGATGATGTATTGCCAGTACTATTTTACCTCATCAACGTGAGGTGTATATGGCACGATAAATTAAAAATTTCTTTACTCCTTCCAATAACATATAAATAGTTAATCAATTACAATGGTACAATATATATTATATAGATTTTTTTTGCCTGTAGTGAGTTTTTTAAGCTAGTTTACAAAACAAAATACTGGTGTC
>NW_021352236.1:0-284 GCF_001605985.2 Dendrobium catenatum | reverse complement strand
TTGCTAAAATTAGAACTAGAAGAGGATGCTCTAATTCTATGGTCAATTTATTTGCTAATAATCATTCTTCTTCTAGAGCTGATGTTGTTAGTTCTTTAATCCAGTATTACCAAAGACTTTACAACCCCTCTTCTCCCCCTTCCCCCAATGCTACTCAGGCTTCCTTTCCATCTGGAACCTTGCTGCCGCAAGATGAGGCTCTCCGTATGACCTCTTTGGTGCTTGATGAGGAGGTCAAAAAAGCTGTTTTTTCGGGAAAATCTAATTCTGCTCCAGGCCCGGAT
>NW_021352235.1:0-9939 GCF_001605985.2 Dendrobium catenatum | reverse complement strand
AAAAAAAAAAAAAAAAAACTTAGTAAAAGAACATTGAATAACATTAAGAGAAAAGAATACTATAAGGAATCATATGAGATGCAATATTTATCAAAATATGCAATAAAAAAATTGTGTCTTATCAAAAATAGAATAATTTTTTAGATTGGTATAATATCATGAATATTAATTGAATTAGAAACATATTGACAAAACCCGTTGATTAAATGTACAAACCTCACATCTCTAAATAGTTCAATCATAGATAAACACTTGATTATAATATAGTTAAATAATCCTATTAGAGATTGCTTACCTAACTAGATAGACAATTAAATAAATGTATGCATAATTGAACTATGATTAAGCTCATTCAGGATCTCAAAACTTTAAATTACATCATAGCATGTTAACCAAAAGCTTCTTAATGGTCAACATGAACTCGGTTTACAAGAAAATTTATGTATTTTAGAAGAATGATGGTCATTGTATAGGCAAATTTTGTTACCGATGTAGTAAATTTCATAAGTTGTATCCGCAAAAAATATTAGCAAGAAGTTGTCTTATATAGAAAATGAATCCAAATTTAATGAATCCTCGTAAAGGAATGCCTTAACTATTATATAGTGGTACTATATATGGATGACGCCATGGAAGAAGAGTTATATTTCCTTATGAAAAGTGATTCAAAACTTCAAATGACATAAAAATGAGGAACTTGAAATTAGATAGCAATACTAAGACCTTTAAGTAAACTTTTGTGATTCATGAAGAAATTGATTATGAATGTACTTTTCATTAAATCGAACAAAATAGAAGGAGATAGTTTAGTCAAAGAGTTACAAATTGCTACTTCCATTATAAAACAAGTATCCACTAAATAATAAAAAAATAAGAATATATTATTTAATGAAGTTGCCATCTAGAAAGATTAAAAAAAGCTACCAATGTCAACAAAGGGAAATAATTTTAATGTTTTCCTATGAACAAAATTTTTTGTCAATACGACCTCATTTATGAAGATCTGTTAATGTTGAACGACCTCTGAGTAACCTTAATCTAAGTCTTCCAAAACCTAGAGCAATAGGAAACATATTTTATAGAGTGGAAAATTGGAGAAATCATGCATTTCTATAATACTCCAGTTATTACTTTCAACAAAGAATATATATTATTGGGAACTTTCAAACATAATCACCCTCTTCATGTGAATATTATTGTGAACTAGTTTCTCATTGATCTATATTGTTTTGTCAATTTCTTTTGTCTATGAACATTAAGAGGGTTATTTCTTGATATCCTACACCTTTAGTGAGATAAAGTGTTCATTTAAAACTTGAATGAGTGAGGAAAAAATACTCAACATCTTTCATCTTGCTAGTCTATTTTGAGATGCTTTACACATGATCAAAATTTCTTGTGGTATACTCTAATACCTACTTTCATGTCCTCGTAAGATGATTATGGATTTGTAAATGTGACATCATTCCATTAACTTCTACATTAATG
Source organism: Dendrobium catenatum (assembly GCF_001605985.2). Classification (NCBI taxonomy): domain Eukaryota; kingdom Viridiplantae; phylum Streptophyta; class Magnoliopsida; order Asparagales; family Orchidaceae; genus Dendrobium; species Dendrobium catenatum. The sequence continues at coordinate 8,451 of NW_021352235.1, read as the reverse complement.
AAAGCAATAAATAAAAATAGAGTGTAATACAAAATTATTAGAAATATATAAGCCTTAATGATACATGAAATTTAGATGTATAAAGATGCTGATCATTTCATTTTTAAAAAGTCTGTGCTAGCTCAACCCTTTAAAGTTGTTGCATTAATCTAAAAATTGATAGCACAAACTAATAAAGAGGCCAACCACAAGTAGAGAGGAAGAAACATGATAGCCAAACTCCTCCCAATTAATATATTAGCATCCATACCAAATCATTAAGAAGAAATCTTACACAAATGGTATGTGATTTAGAAGAAGAAGACATCATTTCTCTCAAATTGATGAATATATACAAAATTCTATCTAAAGAAAGCATGCAATACTTTTTGTTGGAAAAAAATGACAATCTACCTCTATTATATCAATAGTAATTATCTCAATTTTAGAGAATAAATTAATTTCAAACATATTGCTCCTTAATGTTTTAAGGAGAACCCTAAAAAAGTTTATAATAATGAGGAGCTAAAAATATTTTATGTGATATAATGCAGCCACATAGACCTATAACAAGACCTCAAATCAAAATAATACATCTGTGATGACCCAGAATCTAAATGAGAAGAATTATATCTTTTATCTCTTATTTAATCTAAGAAAGCTTCAGTAAAATCATCAATATAAATAAGTTCAATAGAAACAAATTTATAAATTATATTCATCAAAATCTTTTATTATATTCATTCGTTAAAATCTGATTTATAATAGCCAATGGATCACCACAACATTGATATATACCAATAAGCTTCTACAACAAAAGAATAAAGCAAAATATTGAAATTAAAATAAAAACTTAAAGATCCTATCAACCTCACTCCATTGGATCTTGACTCCTTCCCTGACCTGAAATTAATCAAATTCATATAATGAGCACACAACCTAGCAATTAAGTAAACTCACAACAGTATTCAATGCAACGTCTCAAGAATCAATATGCATGATCAACTCAATCAATATAAAATTAGTGGTCATTGGTATGAAATTAATGATCAATATCAATATATCAAAAACAAAAAAAAAATGATTAGTAATTTAAAAGTACATCAAGAAGCATAGGAATCTATCAACATATAATGAAAGCAATGATAGTCTATAAAGTATTGCCAAGTGTCATATAATAACACATATGTCGACTATCTATCAATTATATTAATGTCTTGAATTCCATCATATGTTTTTATCACTGATGTTCCACGTGTTCTTGTTTCTTAGTCTGTCATACCAATGTAGTATATCAATATGCCCATCAATATCTAATAAGTGTATTTGTCATATTCCATGTCATACTATATAAATTTTAATGTATTTTTATCATGTCTATTTATCAGTTAGTTCATGTGCTATCATATAAATATAATTATGAATGCAATTATGAATTGTAAGGTAGGACATTTAACTTTAATATGATATTATTATTCTTTCATTTGTTATTCATGAGTCTTCTCAATTATTCAATATATTATTATTTCATTATCATCATTATATGTGCCTTTCAATAATATATAAAAAGTCATCATCATCTACCCATTGGTGTAAATCAATCAGTTATAGGCTAACATTTAGGATTACACTACAAACTTTTTATTTTAAAGAATGCTCATCAACCTACCCTCAACATAAGATATTATATTTTAATAGTTAATTCACATTAATTATGGTAATAACAACCAACCTTCCTTGTTTAGATGTTGATACGCCATGTAAAAATTATCTTGATCGGACGCGAATTCTCGAGAGAAAAAGCTAGTTGGTAACTTTAAAAATTTAATTTCGGGAGCATCCGAACTCCGATTTCAGCAAGCTTATAGTCGAACTGAGCGTCTCGGAAAATACGAAACTCAACGACACAAGATCAACCCAATCCGAGCCCAAAGGGTCCAAATCATGGATCCAAAGCGCTGTTGGAGGTTCAAACCGCAATTTGAGTTACCAAACGGACTCCGATTTTGACGATCTTATACTCGAATCGAAGGGCTCGACGAGACGAATCCAACGAGCCCAAGATCACAGAATTCTGACATCACTAAGGCCTTCAAATGTCCAATTAACGGGTGCACGATCGGTAGGATTCCAATATATCGGCCGTCCATTTGACCACTCCCTTTCGCCCTAATCTCACACCCTATTTACGGGCCATGCCACTCTAGAAAATCTATAAATAGAGCCCTCATTTTCACAAGAGGGGATCCAAGCAAAGAGAGAGAAGAGAAGAAAGAAGGAAGGAGTTCCTCCTCGACAGTCGCCGGACCACCGCAGGAATCTCGCCGGACCACCGCCAGACCACCGCAGGAATCTCGTCGGACCACCGCCGGACCACCACTAACCTGACGGAACATCGCCGGACCACCACAAAACCTCGCCGGACCACCACCTTAAGGCCCGACGTTCATCCCCGGCGTCCTGCCAAGACCCGACGTTCTTGTTCAAGGCCCGACACTTAGTCCCTACATCCTGCCAAAGACCGACGTCTTGGTTCAAGGCCTGACACTCAGTCCCTACTTCCTGCAAAGACCCGACGTCTTGTTCAAGGCCCGACGTTAATCCCGACGTCCTGCTGAAGACCCGACGTCCTGCTAAAGACCTGACGTCCTGCTTAAGACCCGACGTCCTACTCAAGGCCAGGACCATCAACATCCGATCTTCCAAGTGACACTGGGACTAACACCTGACTCTTTATCTCCTACCGCCTACGGTCCTTCTGACCACTGTCGCCTACTACGGTCCGTCCGACCTCCATAACACCAGACAACGGTATTTCTGACTACGGTCTCCTGCCGACTACGGTCGCGGCCGACTACGGTCTCCTGCCGACTACGGTCGCGGCCGACTACGGTCTCCTGTCGACGGTCTGCGCGCCGACTACGGTCTCCGGCCGACTACAGTCTCCGGCCGACTACGGTCTCCGGCCGACTACAAGTTCTTTCAGGCCTTTGTCGCCTACTATGGTCCTTCCGACCTCCATCACAGACAACGGTCTTTCTAACTCCGGTCTCCTGCCGACCACGGTCCTTCAGGCCAAACAAACCTGTATATGTAACTTTTTACCATGTAATGCAATCTATATGATGTATATTTGCTACATCAATCCAAGGCCTTCTCTAAGGAAGGGCCTCATTTGTAACGACTACAAATACTAGTGGATTCATTCAAACTGGGCGCCCCGTGGTTTTTCCCCTTTTCAGGGGTTTCCACGTTAAAAACTCTTGGTGTCTCTTATGAATGCTACACCCTCTCACTTATTCTTCTTGTGTACTGGATCTTCGTACAATGCTAAGACGTTAAACTATATATTTCTCTACCGCCCGCGAATTATTCCAGGACGCAACAGTTTGGCGCCGTCTGTGGGAAAGTGATTCCCGACTGTGGGGGCAACTTTGCTCCAATCTCAAAAGATCGCTCTTATCAACTTCCTGACATCAGTCATTGTTGCATCAAATGCGGACCGGGGGGCAACCTTGACTCCGACTATTGTCAAAAAGACCCTCCAATACTTCCAACATCAAGATGATATTTCAGAAAAATCCAAGCAAATGCAAGGCATACTTTCTATCACTTATTGTTTCCTACAGTCCCCTACAGGACTCATACTCCTTGGGCAAGGTCTTGATCTCGATCTCAAAATGGTAGTAACGGTCTAAAGGTAGACTATTCTTCACCTTTGATTCGGGATATACGCGGCGTTCGCCCCTCCTAATCAAAGCAAAATCAATCCCAGGGGGATTCGATTTGACCTCTTCCACACAGGTTAACGTCGTCGAAGCAAAGGCTCCGACATACAACCTAGGAAAGTCTTACATCCTGGTGGATTCTCTCGACCTATTCCACACAGGTTAACGTCGTCGAGCAAAGACTCCGGCATACAACCTCGGAAAGGTCCTACATCCTTGGTGGATTCTCCCGGCCTCTTCCACACAGGTTAACGTCGTCGAGCAAAGCTCCGACATACAACCTCGGAAAGGTCCTACATCCTTGGTGGATTCTCCCGGCTCTTCCACACAGGTTAACGTCGTCGAGCAAAGGCTCCGGCATACAACCTCGGAAAGGTCCTACATCCTTGGTGGATTCTCCCGGCCTCTTCCACACAGGTTAACGTCGTCGAGCAAAGGCTCCGGCATACAACCTCGGAAAGGTCCTACATCCTTGGTGGATTCTCCCGGCCTCTTCCACACAGGTTAACGTCGTCGAGCAAAGGCTCCGGCATACAACCTCGGAAAGGTCCTACATCCTTGGTGGATTCTCCTGGCCTCTTCCACACAGGTTAACGTCGTCGAGCAAAGGCTCCGACATACAACCTCGGAAAGGTCTCACATCCTTAGTGGATTCTTCCGACCTCTTCCACACAGGTTAATGTCGTCGAGCAGGGCTCCGACTTACAAACTCGGAAAAGTCTCACGTCCTTGGTTAACGTCGCTAGAATGTCGTCAATAGACTTCTATCTGACTTCTCCAAGTGTAAAACTTTTCCCAATTTTGAATTTCCTCATGCTGCTAAACTTTTGCCTTGCAGGACTTTCGACGGACTCTATTACCACGACGCAACATCTTCCTTTCATCGGACTAATACCCGTCGTCGGACTTCTGCTCGTCGACGAACTTTCGTCGGTCTTCTACCCGACAATACTTCTACCCGACGTCAGACTTCTGCTCGTCAGCGGACTTCCACTCAACGTCGAACTTCTGCTCGTTAGCGGACTTCTACTCGTCGTCGGACTTCTGCTCGTCGACGAACTTTTCGTCAGTCATCCACCCGACTGCGGACTTCTGGCTGCCGTCAGATACTAACCGTCGTCGGACTTTCTGCCCGTCGACGAACTTTCATCGTACTTCTGCCCGAGGTCGTACTTCTATACAACGTCGGACTTCTCCTTGTCATCGAACTTCTGCTCATCAGCGGACTTCTACTCATCGTCGGACTTCTGCCTGTCGACGAAGTTTTCATCGGACTTTCTGCTCGAGGCCGTACTTCTACATGACGTCGGATTTCACCTTGTCGTCGAACTTCTGCTCGTCAGCGGACTTCTACTCGTCATCAGACTTCTGCCCGTCGACGAGTCTTTATCAGTCTTCTACCCGACGCTGCACCTCTACCCGACTTCGTACTTCTACCGGATGTCGGACTTCTACCAGTTAATAGACTTTCGTTCGTCTTCGTACCCGACGCTGTATGCCTACCCGATGTTGAATTCATGCCTGTCATCATACTTCTCCCCGTGCTGGAAGTTTGGCACGTCATTCCAAACCTCTCTCCTTTACAACGGTCTATCTGACCTCCATTGCCAACCACCAAACATCGGAACTCCACAAGATCTCTCGAAGAAAAGAGGGATAAGGAAAAATCTCCGGACTTCCTTGCCAAGAGAGGGGCCTCAAAAAATCGAGGGAATGCCTCGATGGTAAGGACAGAGGGAGAAGAGAAGGAGGGGAAATCTCCGAACTTCCTTGCCAAGATGAGGGGCCTCGAAAATCGAGGGAAGGCCTCATAGAAAGGACAGAGGAGAAGAGGAGGGGAAATCTCCGGACTTCCTTGCCAAGAGAGGGGCCTCAGAAAACTGAGGGAGGGCCTCAATGGAAGGACAGAGGGAGATGAGGGAAAGAAGAGAATCTCCGGACTTCCTTGCCAAGAGAGGGGCCTCAGAAAACTGAGGGAAAGCCTCAATAGAAAGGACAGAGGGAGAGGAGAAGAAAGGAGGAGAAGAAGAAAAGAAAACAGGAGAAGAAGAGAGAGTGGAGTGATTTTTCTAAAGGCTTGAAGGGCCTATTTATAATTTTTGGGAGAAATGAAGGAAGTTTCTAGAATTTTTAATTTCCCAAATTTTTTAAAATTTTCTGAATTTTTCCAGAATTTTTTGGGATTTTTTAGGAATTTTTTCGGCCAAAAAATGAATAAAATATCATTTTTAAAGGGAGTGGGACCCACTTAAGGCGGTGGACCCAATAGGCGCCTCGCCGCCGTCGAAACGGCGCGAACAGCGCTCGAATCCGCGGCTATTTCACGCGGATTGCGGGCCATTCACGGATGGCCGGTCCGGCCAGAGGCGGCGGCGGCTGGATGCCGCGGCACGGCCAAGAAGGCCGCGGAGCTCCCGCGGAGCGGGCTGGGCAAACCGCGGAGCTGCCCGCGGAGCGGGCAGGGCAGGCCGCGGAGCGGCCCGCGGAATTGGAACCGAGCGCAGGAGCGCGCGGTTCGGTGCCGCCGGAGGCGCCGGCGGTTTCCGCGGCGGGCCGGGATTCGGCGGTTCGGGCGCCCGATCCATTCCGGGTCCGAATTTCGTCCCGAAAACAGCAAATTAGGTGTTTTTGGGGTTCCCGGACATGTTTTTCGACGTTCCGGACTCAATTTTTACAAACTTTCAGGGCTCAACGAAAGCCTCTTAGATCAAGTTTCGAGAAAAAATTAAAATTTGGAACACAATTTTTGGTGTTTGCCGATACAAATTTTTTGATCATATATTTTCGGACTCTTGGAACTTCGACGTCGAAAATAGGGGGATCTGATTCGCCATGTAAAAATTATCTTGATCGGCGCGAATCTCGAGGAGAAAAAGCATAGTTGGAAACTTTAAAATTTAATTTCGGAGCCATCCGAACTCCGATTTAGCAAGCTTATAGTCGAAACTGAGCGTCTCGGAAATACGAACCACGACACCAAATCAACCCAATCCGAGCCCAAATGGGTCCAAATCATGGATCCAAAGCGCTGTTGGAAGGTTCAAACCGCAATTTGGTACCAAACGGACTTCCGATTTTGACGATCTTATACTCGAATCGAAGGGCTCGACGAGACGAATCCACGAGCCAAGATCACGAGAATTCTGACATCACTAAGGCCTTCAAATGTCAATTAACGGTCACGATCGTAGGATTCAATATCGGCCGTCCATTTGACCACTCCCCCTATTCGCCCCTAATCTCACACCTATTTACGGGCCATGCCACTCTAGAAATCTATAAATAGAGCCCTCATTTCTCACAAAGAGGGATCCAAGCAAGAGAGAGAAGAAGAGAGAGAGGAAGAGTTCCTCCTCGACAGTCGCCGGACCACCGCAGAATCTCGCCGGACCACCGCCAGACCACCGCAGGAATCTCGTCGGACCACCGCCGGACCACCAAGGAACATCGCCGGCCACCACAAAACCTCGCCGGACCACCACCTTAAGGCCCGACGTTCATCCCCGGCGTCCTGCCAAGGACCGACGTCTTGTTCAAGGCCGACACTTAGTCCCTACATCCTGCAAAGACCCGACGTCTTGTTCAAGGCCTGACACTCGCTCTACTTCCTGCCAAAGACCCGACGTCTTGTTCAAGGCCCGACGTTAAGTCCCGACGGTCCTGCTGAAACCCGACGTCCTGCTAAAGACCTGACGTCCTGCTTAGACCCGACGTCCTACTCAAGGCCAGACCATCAACATCCGATCTTGCCAAGTGACACTGGGACTAACACCTGACTCCTTATCTCCTACCGCCTACGTTCTTGACCACTGTCGCTACTACGGTCCGTCCGCCTCCATCACCAGACAACGGTATTTCTGACTACGCTTCTCCTGCCGACTACGGTCGCGGCCACTACGGTCTCCTGCCGACTACGGTCGCCGGCCGACTACGGTCCTGTCGACTACGGTCTCCGGCGACACGGTCTCCGGCCGACTACAGTCTCGGCGGCCGACTACGTCTCCGGCCGACTACAGTTCTTCAGGCCTTTGTCGCCTACTATGGTCCTTCCGACCTCCATCAACAGCAACGGTCTTTCTAACTCGGTTTCCTGCCGACACGGTTCTTCAGGCCAAACAAACCTGTATATGTAACTTTTACTCAGTAATGCATCTATATGATGTATATTTGCCTACATCAATCCAAGGCCTTCTCCTAAGGAAGGGCCTCATTTTGTAACCGACTACAAATACTAGTGGATTCATTCAAACTGGGCCAAGCCCCGTGGTTTTTCCCCTTTTCAGGGGTTTTCCACGTAAAAACTCTGGTGTCTCTATTTGAATGCTACACCTCTCACTTATCTTCTTGTGTACTGGATCCGTACAATGCTAGACGTTTAAACTATATATTTCTCTACCGCCGCGAATATTCCAGGACGCAACAGATGTAAATGCCACATATTCTTACATAAATCATATAGTTTTTTCTATGCATATAAAAGTCAATATAATGTATGAAATATAAGAAATTTTTACACAATTTATTACTTCAAAAATCTTAATATAAATCCACCCAAAGAAATTCAATAATATTTTAGTCAAGATGCTCATACAATCCACATCAATTATATACAAAAAAGTTATAAAGTAAATGTTCAATAAATCAGAAGAAAAATATAATTTTATCAATTTGGGGAAAATTAAAAATCATAGTAGGATTCGAGTTACCTACCATAAATAGAAAAAATCTCTATACATCTTCTCTT
>NW_021352234.1:0-220 GCF_001605985.2 Dendrobium catenatum | reverse complement strand
ACTACCACTACAGGAAAATCATCCATTTCCGGCGGCCTTTTCCGGTGGAAATTGAACATTTTCCGGCGGTTTTGTAGTGTTCCGGCGGTTAATTTACCGCCGGTAAAAACGGCGTAGGAAAATAAATTCAGGCGGTTTTTATTGGAGGCAAATTATTCCGGCAGCTTTCCGGAGGTCATAAACCGCCGGTCAAATTAAAAAAAATAAAAAAATCTCACCT
>NW_021352233.1:0-224 GCF_001605985.2 Dendrobium catenatum | reverse complement strand
GTCGAAAATATTTCATCATAATCCGTAAAAAATTGGCCAAAAAATAGTAAGCTGCAAACTCTGCCAGTAATAAGATTTTCCTGTAATGTGGTGGGTTGATGGGTTATGCGAGAGGGAGATGGATGAGTAGCTACATTCAGTGAGAAGAAAATTACCATGAACCAGTACTACGTTTGCCAAGAGAGTGAATAGACACTACAGGAAAATCACCCAAAACCGGCAGT
>NW_021352232.1:0-338 GCF_001605985.2 Dendrobium catenatum | reverse complement strand
TTTCCCGTTTTACCCTTAAAGCTTTTGTCATATGTAATCCCTAGGGGCAATGTCGTCTTTTAGTTCACTTTCAATGTATGAGGCTATATATAGGCCCCTTATGTTTCTTTTGAAGTCAATGAATGAATTATAATCAAATTCCTGTTAATTGAGTTCTTGTGAGAGTTTGAGATTCTTTGGGGAGAAAACCCTAGGAGAGGGAAGTGGATCACCCACCAACCTTGGAAGAGTCCAGGTTCGTGGTTCTCTTTATTCCCTATCCTTTTTTCCTCCCTCCCCTTTTCCCCTAACCGTTGGCCTAGGGTTTCCCAACTCCACAACCGCCTGCCTCCACTCCA
>NW_021352231.1:0-212 GCF_001605985.2 Dendrobium catenatum | reverse complement strand
ATAAAAAGCATTTAAAGTGGCAAGTTTTGGTGCAGACAATTTATGTAGTTCATATAGATTTATTGGTAAAATCTCCTTCAAATAAGTAAAATATTAAAATATGTTTTTGAAGATAAAGGCTTATGAGCAATAGAACAAAGACCAAGTATATGCCGCTCAATTTTATTGAATGTGAAATTGATAATTATTTGTCAAAATTTTTTTTTTTTTTT
>NW_021352230.1:0-315 GCF_001605985.2 Dendrobium catenatum | reverse complement strand
TTCCTTATAACCTGAACAGCTCCCTCCAAAAGTGACTAAGGAACACCTTGTCTCTATCGGACACTATTGCCTCTGGTACCCCATGCAACCTGACAACCTCTCTGATGAACGCGGAAGCCACTGTTATTTCGGTGTAAGGATGTCGGAGGGGAATAAAATGAGCATACTTGCTCAGTCTATCCATCACCACCAGGATCACTGTGAAGCCTTATGAACGGGGCAACCCATCTATGAAGTCCATGGATATTTCCTCTCACACTCGTCCTGGTAACGCCAATGGCTGTAGTAGCCCCCCTGGTGACATTGCCATGTATT
>NW_021352229.1:0-241 GCF_001605985.2 Dendrobium catenatum | reverse complement strand
TAACCATTCTCAAAATTCCTTCCATGTTTATACAAACAAATAGTTGAAGGATTATACATACAACGAGGTGTTCGTACTGTATAATTACAATAAAAAATCAAATATTTGTCTGTCCAACTTTGAAAAGAAATCATGTATAATATAGAGAATTCGTACAGTATAAAAGTGGTTTGTATAGTATGAATGGAAAAGGAATTTTAGATTTACACAAGATAATAAATATAAATTTCTAAAACAAATC
>NW_021352228.1:0-229 GCF_001605985.2 Dendrobium catenatum | reverse complement strand
TTCTCATCTCAAGATTTAGCATGTAAAGAAGAAAGGAAGAATGGAAGAATTGCTAGAGATTTTTTTTTAGCAGCCCTTACATGAAGAGGAAGAGATGTATTTAAAGGGAAAGGATAAGTAAAGCCAAATTTGAATTAAACAATTAATCTAATATTAATTTATCAACTATTAATATTATTTTTTAACAAAAAATCATTTATATTAAATATATATATATATATATATATAA
>NW_021352227.1:0-202 GCF_001605985.2 Dendrobium catenatum | reverse complement strand
CCGGAGGATGAAAAACATAGCTCATTTCGAACTCCCATTGGCATATATTGCTACAAAGTGATGTCATTCGGTTTGAAGAATGCTAGAGCTACTTACCAAAGTGCGATGAATCAAATCTTTGATGATCTTATCCATAACATGTAGAATGCTATGTAGATGATTTGGTTGTAAAAAGCAAAGATCAACATGAACATGTGAATGA
>NW_021352226.1:0-249 GCF_001605985.2 Dendrobium catenatum | reverse complement strand
GATAAATTATATCCTTCTTGTTTTGAATCATTTTCTCAGCAAGACTTCCAATATCTTTTAATGGGGTGAACTGATCATCAGATCGCATATCCATGATATAAGTATCCAATTGATTTTCAAGAACTGCCTGATCAAGAAGACTAAAATCAGCTGGATAAAACTGTGTCATTCGAATCAATTTGTCTTTATTGAATGCATGAAATTTGTTATTTGGATTCAAACATGTCATGCACAAAAGCAGTTCGGTAT
>NW_021352225.1:0-217 GCF_001605985.2 Dendrobium catenatum | reverse complement strand
ATCAATGGTCAATGAGTCTATGCAAGGCAGAAATCCATATTGAAATCAAATTTATACAGCGGAAATCAGATCAGCAGTAAAAACATCGATAAATCAATACGTCTCAGCAATCAATTCAATAAGTGCTCCTAGTCAATGTCCAATCAACGTAGTAGTGTCTATCAATCTATACTATCTACACTATCAGGTCAATCAACCGTGTCGTCTAATCAATTCA
>NW_021352224.1:0-256 GCF_001605985.2 Dendrobium catenatum | reverse complement strand
TGAAGTCATCTTTTAAGTCCAATAAGGATCTTAGGACTAGTAAACCATTGGAAATTTTACACATGGATCTTTTTGGACCTGTAGGAACTGTAAGTCTAGGAGGAAAGGTATACAGATTTTTTATAGTGGATGATTATTCAAGATTCACTTGGGTTAGATTTCTATTTCATAAGAGTGAATCATTTGAAGAATTTAGAAATTTTTCGACTTGGATTCAATGGAAATTAGGGTGTGAAATAATTTCTATACAAAGTGA
>NW_021352223.1:0-252 GCF_001605985.2 Dendrobium catenatum | reverse complement strand
ATCCTCAAGTTAGTACTTTTTAAGACATCATTATCAATCCTCAAAACTTTCTCCATCTCTTTAGAATTCTTAAAATCAGATTCAAGTGAGGTGTGTTTGACTTTTAGTGACTCATGCTCTTCAATTAATTCACAATGCTTTTTGTTTAACTCATCAAATTCATCAAGTAGAATTATATTATTTGAATCAATCATAGAATGATCTTTGAGAATAACTTCATGCTCTTTTTGTAAATTCAAAAATTTCAATTTC
>NW_021352222.1:0-227 GCF_001605985.2 Dendrobium catenatum | reverse complement strand
ATTAGGGGAAAGCTTCCTTTTTTTTTTAATTTTTTTTATAAAAAAGATAAATAAATAACATCAAAAATTGAAACAAAATGCAATAAACTACAATACTTTCTCCCCCTTTGACATTATTAAAAAGAAGAGATAAAATAAAATATAAAATAAAAACATAATAACGAAACAAATACATACAATTATATAAAATAATTCAAATATTTAGCATTTAGTTGTGCATTGACTAG
>NW_021352221.1:0-492 GCF_001605985.2 Dendrobium catenatum | reverse complement strand
TATTGCTCAGGATTTTGCAAAGCTTTAATGAGTGTTTCCCGAAGGTTCTTAGACATCAGAAGGGCGTCGTAGACACTCAACAATGCAGGTAGTTTGCGGAGATGAGATAATATGTTGTAGTCCACATTTGAACTGGCCACCTTGAGTTTATGAGGCTCTTGTGGAATAACAGCTTCATTGAGTTGGATATTCTTCTCCTTATCCTTTATTTTCTTTTGAGGTAGGAGAACCTGCTTTCCACTTCTCAGCTGGATTTGTGTGACCTCTGAAGATGATCTAGCTTCAGCTTGAGAATTCTTTGAAATTTTCAAATCATCAACTTCCTCGGAGTCTGAGCCGCTTCCGAGTTTTGGACATTTTTCTTTAGGCATGTTCTTTCCTTTATGATCACTTTCTTCATCGGGAAAATATAAGTCTTCATCTGAGTCGGTGAAAGGTGCTGGTGTACGATGTACTTCCTTAGAAGGCATTTTCGTGTCAGCTTTATAGATA
>NW_021352220.1:0-201 GCF_001605985.2 Dendrobium catenatum | reverse complement strand
AAAGCTTCAGTTTATCCAAAAAGGCTCAAATCTCATCTAGATTCAGACGATGAATACCAAACTTACCAACCAGAGTAAAATGAAAGGGGGAAGCAAGTTTTAAAACTTCATCATCAGATAGCAAGATAGTCGATGCACCATTAAAAATAGTCTCAGTAAGAGAGGGTAGGGAATCACCTACCGATCCAGCAAGAACATCCT
>NW_021352219.1:0-319 GCF_001605985.2 Dendrobium catenatum | reverse complement strand
CTCTTTCAATCTCTTAATTCAAATTGATCTTATGTTTATTTATACTTGACATTGAAATGTGAAATATAAAATTTTTTATTCATCCCTCGTGCAATGATTTTCTTTATCTTAATGTCTAAATTGACACATGCCTTTGATAAATTCTTTTTATTCTCTATGTTATAACACATCTTCAATTATATGAATCTCTATGATTTCTCTAATGACTTAATTTAATTTGCATATCTTATTTCAATCACTTTCATGATTAAATTATAAATTGAATTTCATACTTCTACTTACATTTCTATCTTTCTTTTCTTCTTCACATTTTGTTGTT
>NW_021352218.1:0-402 GCF_001605985.2 Dendrobium catenatum | reverse complement strand
GAAAATTTTAACTTTTGCATGAGTTGTTATAGAACAAAGAGAATATTTGAGCATCCTTTACAGTGAAAGCACTAAGGAATATCAAATTCTCATAATGATTGAGAAAAGTTTGATTTTCATCAAAAAGTGAAAGCTTTATTTTTCATTTGATAATTTTTTTATAGTATTTGACTGTGCTCGCTTAAGCTTTAATCATCTTAACCCAATCAAAATGATATTGGAAAAGATTCAAAAACTCAACGAAGGATTGGTTGATTCCCTCTAAATTAAATAGTTTGAATATGACCAGAACGATTTCAATAAAAAAGTTAAAACTTAACAACTTCCTTCAAAGAAAATTGTAGTTTCAAAATATTTTGAACTTCAATGCTATGAAAAGAAACGGGGATAGAGTTGTTTAAG
>NW_021352217.1:0-287 GCF_001605985.2 Dendrobium catenatum | reverse complement strand
ATGCAAGAAATGTTGCCTCTGCTTCGCCTGGATGGGCTACACGCAAGCACCCTAAGCTGCCTGTATATGAATTGTTTAGTTTGTCTGCATGTGATAACCCAAGTGATTCGTGGCCTTCCGGTTCTGCGCTATCACGCGTCTTCAAACCAGACGTCCGCACCTCCAAGCATGACAAAAACTCACTCCGTGCTACCAGGAATCACATCCAGAAAATTTTCCTTTGCCTCGACGAACCATAGGAACGAACGAAAAAAAAAAACTTTCATTTTTCATGTTGTCGCTTGAAA
>NW_021352216.1:0-377 GCF_001605985.2 Dendrobium catenatum | reverse complement strand
CATGCTTGATAAACCATTCAAGTTAGGTTTTTCGACATGTTTATTAAATCTATCGGGTTCAGATTAACTCTCAAACTCATATTTGACCCGAAAAATGACCCCTTTTTTTTTTTCTATATGCAATATAATCTTTTTATTTTTGATCAAATATCCTAACATTTATATTTAATAGGTTATAAAAAAACTAACCAAAACAAGATAATGGATCGGGTAATTCGGGTCATTTGAATTGCTAGCGATCAAGTTTAAGTCGATATTTTAGACTCTTTATTAAACACAGGCTAGGTTGATAGTACTTAGAATTAGGCCGATCCTGAACCTGACTTGTCAACTCGTTTTGATGCCCCTACATATAGCTTTAGATTTAAAATAAACCC
>NW_021352215.1:0-379 GCF_001605985.2 Dendrobium catenatum | reverse complement strand
TGTCGGGACGATTGAATGCAGCGGTTGAGTGGATAAGACAATTTTAAATGTGAACTTTTTGTTCGTCCAGACGAACAGACGAACTCCTGCAGCAGCAACAGGACATTGGTAGTATCTAAAATGTAGTTCATGAAATCAATACCAATGTTATGTTGATGGCCTCCTACTTCAACCTATTTGATGGCATTCCTCCTCTAGAAGAATAGAGAATGAGCGATGATTTTTCCTTATGTTTGTTGTATTTGTGTTTGCTTTAGTGTTTGTTATAGTGTTTGTTTGTCATTATTTTAAACTTTAGTGTATTTTGTTTTGTATTGATATTATGAAATGATCCTGTAATCATTTTCATAAATATCAATATATGTTGTAGTTGATTTTG
>NW_021352214.1:0-225 GCF_001605985.2 Dendrobium catenatum | reverse complement strand
AGGAACAAAATAGTCCCTCAACTCTTTGTGAGGGATTAAAATGGTTTTGAAATCATTTGAGGGACCAAATTGGTCCCTCAACTCCTTAAATAGGGGCATTTTTTATCATAAAATCAAATTTTGAGGTTAATGATGTTAAATCAAGAGATATTTTAATCATTTTTTAATTAAATTATTTATTAAATATAATTTTCATGTAATAGTATTTTTTTAAAAAATTATTAA
>NW_021352213.1:0-310 GCF_001605985.2 Dendrobium catenatum | reverse complement strand
AAATGCTCTAATGGGGCGGTCGGGCCGCTCGATCTCCACAGGAGGCGGAGATCCCGCGTTATTCACGAACTGCCGGTCCCGTGCGGACCGGCTGGACCGGTCCAGTGGACCGGTCTAACAATACTCCCCTCCCAAAGATCCACCTTGTCCTCAAGGTGGAAATATGCTCGTGTTCCCGAGGAGGTGGCCATCCTTGAGGTGACTAAAAAACCTTACTGTATTGCTGAACCAAGGGCTGCACAGAAAGAGAAACATCCCCTCCCTCCTCCAATATGATCGCATCCAACCTGTGTAGTCCCACCACATAATC
>NW_021352212.1:0-241 GCF_001605985.2 Dendrobium catenatum | reverse complement strand
TAGACTCAAGAAGTGAAAAACAAAAGTACAGGCTGACTAAACCCTAAACCTACGCACTCTTGAACTGGCTTTGTCTGTTCGTACGATCTTTGATTCCTGAAAAGTTAGAAGCAACAAACAGTCCAAGAGAAATAGTGTTTGTAAATCATCAAAACATAAGCCATGAAAATAGATTTGCAACAATCTCCCCTTTTTTTTGATGGCTAACACAAGTAGGAAAATATCCAAAAAAGTCCATTAG
>NW_021352211.1:0-298 GCF_001605985.2 Dendrobium catenatum | reverse complement strand
ACTCTTCCTGCTAAAGAAAAGGGCAAAGCTAAGAAAAAAATCTCCTGGGCAGATCTAGCTTCTGAATCATCAGACCAGGAGCAAAATGATGTTTAACCCTTTTTATGTGTTTTTGTGTGTATGTTTTATATTTGTTGTCAAAAAGGGTGAGAAATTATTTGTTGTGTCTTGTGTATTCGTATCATTGTGTGTTTGTTTTGTTTAGTGTATGTGTGTTTGCTTTGTTTTATTTTGTTTTATATTTCTAAAAATTTTGAAAAAAAAAATAATTTTAATGCCTTCTTATTTTCATATGTTC
>NW_021352210.1:0-229 GCF_001605985.2 Dendrobium catenatum | reverse complement strand
CTCCACCACCAATTCTCTCAGATTTTGTGAGAAAAATCTGAAATGTTTCAGGTTTCCTGATGGGAATCATATCAGATTATTGCCATCCGAGTGGCCACTCTTGCACGACGTTTGGAGAGCATTTTTCGTGACGTCAACATAGATTACGTGGATCGGATACTAGTTTCCCTATCAACCGCCATCGACGAATACTACCGTCCATCCGAGTAGCCACTCTTGCACTGTTCAT
>NW_021352209.1:0-266 GCF_001605985.2 Dendrobium catenatum | reverse complement strand
AATTCGTTTGAGATAATTTTTTTACTGTTTTGTAAAGTAATTTTTTAGTATTAAATATTTAAAATTAAAAAATTTAATATTGAAAAAATATTTAAAAAATCAATAAGAAAGCTACGCCAAACAAGATAAATTTCTTTAGCTATTTAATTTGAAAAGAAAGAAAAAATTGATTGAGAAAGTAACATTGTTGCTTAAAAAATTAGCTTATCATTTATATACTGTTCATTAATTGACAAATAGGAGAGAGAGAGAGAGAGAGAGAGAGA
>NW_021352208.1:0-212 GCF_001605985.2 Dendrobium catenatum | reverse complement strand
AATTGATTAATTTCAATCCATCCAAGTCAAAATATCATTCTTCCAAATGTTTTTCACATTATGTTAAGGTAATTTTTTTCTTGGAAACTGATGTAGGCAAAGAGGGGGACAACTCAGGCCCAAATTAAATCAATTTTGGCCCCTACCGAGTCTTCAAGCTCAAAGAATTTTGAGTTGGAATTTAGCTCATTTATGAGCTGATTTTTAGTTCA
>NW_021352207.1:0-243 GCF_001605985.2 Dendrobium catenatum | reverse complement strand
ATAACTTAAAATATTGGTGCATGTCATCAACATAAACTTTAATATAAATATTACTCCCAACTTCAACACATGGATTTATGTTAGATTTTTGACAAAGGACTCTCCCATCATCAATAATATAATATGTGATTTATCAACACCTTCCCTTGAGGGAGGACTTCACTATTAATTACGTATAAATATTTGTGGAATCATTTCAACTGAGTTAGGCCCCATAATTTTTATCTTTTCTAAATCTTTCAC
>NW_021352206.1:0-298 GCF_001605985.2 Dendrobium catenatum | reverse complement strand
CAGATCTTTTCTGCCTCTTCGACAACCGACGAAGAAAGCGATTGAAGATGACCCTTGATTGACTACCTTAAAGAAGGGAAGCTTCCCCAAGATAAGTCACTCTTTAACCAGATTAAGAAACGTGCCCTATCATACACACTAGTCAATAATTTATTATACCGTTGGTCCTTCGATCACATGTGGCTGTGCTGTTTGGACCAGCGAGAAGCCCTGAAGATTGTTAATGAGGTTCATTCAGGACTATGCATTGCACATTAATCAGGTCCAAAAATAAAATTAAAGATTAAAAGACTTGGAT
>NW_021352205.1:0-309 GCF_001605985.2 Dendrobium catenatum | reverse complement strand
TAAATAATATATTTTTAATACTTGGTTGAAGAACACTCTATATCTTTTTCACCCAAGTACATTGGCATAGAGATTGCCCAAATCCAACGAATATGTAGGGCCTACACAACTATGTAGGACATGTGAAAATGAATGAAATTCATCGGACAATGATACCAGTTGTGCTCACCATTGTCATCTTGTTGAATGAACAATGCCTATAGGGTAGTTGTTGAAATCTTAATATTTGATAGATAGAGATCTCCGCTTCTTCCTTGCATTGAATAGAGAGCATGCGACTCGGGTCTAGATTTTAAAACTTGATAACCA
>NW_021352204.1:0-292 GCF_001605985.2 Dendrobium catenatum | reverse complement strand
CTATTTTATTAATAATTAAAAATATATATATTATTTTTATAACAAAAAATTTTCTAGTGTAGAGAATGAAAATACGAACAAAACGAGATATTGTTCGTCAAAATCGGAGCAAAAATGGATTTTCTGTGATTTTTAAAAGTTAAAATAGCTTTTAAAATAATTTTAATATTAAAATAACATGCCAATACCACGCGACAGGCTCGGATTGGCTCCCATAACTGCGGGCAATCATTGGTAATGATTGCGGTGGCGCTGAAATCCACGCCGCCTCACTCAACCACGTTGGCGCATC
>NW_021352203.1:0-399 GCF_001605985.2 Dendrobium catenatum | reverse complement strand
ATTTTAAACAAGAATATTTAATCTTATTTGATAATATTTTTTACCCTCAGAAAATAAAAATCAATAAAATTTATAAGGTTTGAAATAAATTCTTCAATTAGTACCTCCACTCTCAATCTATACTTATATATTTAATAACTCCACTAAAAATAATTATCATATTAATTTGGAATAGCTTTATTATTGATTCTTAAAGTCGTCTGAAAGTTGGTGTATATACATAGTATTCTTGTACATATTTAAGGCTTCGTTTGGGACGATTTTTACTACTTCTTAAAACAACTTTCTAGTATAAAAATTTTATTTTGTACTAAATAGCTGTTTTAAGAAACAGTACGAAAGCTGTCCCAAACAAAACTTAAATCTCACTTATTATTATTATTTTATAATAAAGACTCT
>NW_021352202.1:0-282 GCF_001605985.2 Dendrobium catenatum | reverse complement strand
AACCGCAATAATTTTCTTGTTTAATTAGAAATAAAATCATCACATGATTTCTATTCAGAAAAATATTGCTTTATTTTTTTAAAATTAGGACTAAGTAAGAAAATATTAAAATACAGTTATTTTAAACTAAACTCATTGGTTATGAAGTTATTAAAAAGTTTTGCATATGAATTAGTTATTGCATTTCAAAAGATTTTTTTTTAAATTTTTGTCAAACATATTCAATCTCTCCTAATTTGCAGACTGATTAGGTTATTATGGTGCATGTGGAATATATTGAAA
>NW_021352201.1:0-249 GCF_001605985.2 Dendrobium catenatum | reverse complement strand
TCACCCCATCTTGTTTAGCATTGGGACTAGTTCATTCTGGCTTAACATCCCTGTCAAACTTTCAAGTGCTATCAGAGTACTTTCAAGTTTAAATCTTTAAATTTTTCCATCTTGGTTTATAGCCCCTCACGAACATGGTCACATGCAAAAAAATTTATGAGCATCCAAATCATTCCTAACTTGGGGTAATATGACGACCATCACATCAATTAAATTCACAAATTATATAAAATTAACTCATAAATAAAT
>NW_021352200.1:0-221 GCF_001605985.2 Dendrobium catenatum | reverse complement strand
CAAATGAAATTACTAATAAAAGCAAAGTTAGCACACGTCTGCTAACTTATTACTACCTCTATCTACACATTTAAAAATATAATAATTAAAATCTTTGAGGAACTCAAAGTCTTCCATCTCCTTGAAGCCATTAAGCAAAGCGTGTTGGATAATCCATAACATTAGAATTGTCACTTTTAATGATTACTCCTTCGTATTTGAACATCCAATCTTTAATAACT
>NW_021352199.1:0-327 GCF_001605985.2 Dendrobium catenatum | reverse complement strand
GCTTACTTTAAGAATGTTTTTACCAGTTCGTCTAATTTTTTGCCTTTGCCTAACACTCATATTATTCCTAACATTATTTCTGAGGATGATAATATTATGCTTTGCAATACGCCTTCTGAAGAGGAAATTTTTAGAGTCATCAAGGATCTCAATAGTAGTGCGGTGGCTGGTCCTGATGGTTTCACTACGAAATTTTTCCAAGATAATTGGGATACTATCAAAGAGGATGTGATCAAGGCGGTGGAGGATTTTTTTGCTGGTAATCCCTACCCGAAATTTTTCTCTTCTACGTATATTGTGCTTATTCCTAAATGTGATGGCCCCAAT
>NW_021352198.1:0-272 GCF_001605985.2 Dendrobium catenatum | reverse complement strand
ATAAAACAACCAAAAAATTAGAAAAACTAAATCCAAAAATATTCATTTTTTTGATTTTTTTTTTGTGTTTTTGCTTTTCTTTTACTGTGCTTTTTGACTGTTTTTTTGTTGTTTTATTTTTGAGGGCCTTGATCATCACCATCTTTTTCTTGGTTTCAATTTCTAGTCACATCGTCCTGGCCGATAAAAATATCGGCCAGGACGATAGGACAAAATATCTTCAAAATCCATCTGTTGACCTTTTTCTGTGCTTGCTGTTACTCATCGTCCTG
>NW_021352197.1:0-205 GCF_001605985.2 Dendrobium catenatum | reverse complement strand
ACTCATACCTACTCCCAATGTTTGTTCGAAACACTATTAATAGCCATCTGAGCAACAATATTTTCTTGAAAGCGACCAAAAGGCGAAGGAAAAAATTCATCAAAAAAATGTATAATATCAAATTGAAAAAGTCAAATTCGCATGATTGTCACTTGTAAGAATTTTGCAAAATGGCATTCAAATCCTATTATGTCTTGAAATTTAA
>NW_021352196.1:0-271 GCF_001605985.2 Dendrobium catenatum | reverse complement strand
GCTCGTTCGCCTCCCTTACCTATACATGAACCTTTCCTCTCGTTCAAATCCCGATCAATCCCTCTGTTCGATTCTTGCCCGAGCCAAACCTCTCTCTATCTTGCAACAATAGGTGAGAGGGAAGAGAATAAGGGCATTTACATAATTATATTGATAATAATTATAATTATAATAATAATATGGAACCAAAAAATACTTCGATTGTCGAATTTAAGAGCAAAGAGAGATTCCAGGGTCGATTTTAATCCCCCGAAGGCTTTGGCCGTTGATT
>NW_021352195.1:0-214 GCF_001605985.2 Dendrobium catenatum | reverse complement strand
CTACCTGAAATACTTTCCACCCAAACACCTAGGGGAATTTGTTGATCCAACTTGACCCTTACACAAACTCTGGCATACTATCTCTTCCCCCATTGAAACATATTACCATCCAACATAATGGGTTTGCCTACTGAAGAAGCAATCCTTGCCACATTATCTTCATCCCAACATTGAAGAGGTAGATTAGGCATCCTAATCCAAATAGGCGAGGTAA
>NW_021352194.1:0-303 GCF_001605985.2 Dendrobium catenatum | reverse complement strand
CCGACGTCGTCTACCCCGGGCGTTGGCCCTCCTCTAGATGGTAAAACTAAATCGTTTAAAGATGTGGTTTCAGGTCCATCGTCTTCCTCTGCTAAAGTGCATTTTGTGCACTCTACTTTCAAAGGGTGTCCGGCTTTATTTTTTGAGGAGGGTGTGGTTCAGCAGTTGGCTGCGCCTTTCTCTTTCACGCTTGTTGGTAAGTTTATGCTTCGCAGACCTAACCTTGATGTTATTAGAAAATTTTTTTACAGTTTAAAACTTTCTGTATCCTTTTCTGTTGGTTTGCTTGATTCGAAACATGTC
>NW_021352193.1:0-201 GCF_001605985.2 Dendrobium catenatum | reverse complement strand
AAAATGATCAAACTAATAATCAGAAATACATCGGGCAAATCGTGGCCGTCGATCTACGACCACGTCGACGGTAGACTTTCCAACCGATGTCCCCATCAAAGCCTGTGATAATTGAAAATTGTTGGATTACTCCACTATTAATTTCAATTCTTTGATCTTTTAAATGTATATTTATTAATGTCAAAATATTTTTGGCCATGC
>NW_021352192.1:0-254 GCF_001605985.2 Dendrobium catenatum | reverse complement strand
TTGACCGAAACGATCAATTAGATCCAAAATTGAAATTGAAGATCGAGTATACAATTTGAAAAGATTTTGAGGTTTGACAGAAAATTTAGAATGAAAAGTTTATAGAGATTCGAGTTTGGCGGAGGTGTAGATGCTGCCTGGGAATTCTGTGTCTAGAAACACCACGGCGTCGGACCATCGCCGGGAAACAGAGATGAAGAAATCGTATTCTAAATTAAAGTTTCGGACGTCCACTCTCCTTACGAAATTAGTCA
>NW_021352191.1:0-2013 GCF_001605985.2 Dendrobium catenatum | reverse complement strand
GGGTGTGCTGGTGCAGGTGCTTGGGGTGCGGCATGTCATCATGGTCGAGCTGGAGCTGCTACTTGGGCATCTTCTCCTTCTTCTTCGTCAAAGACTGGTTCTTTAGGCTCGTGTCCCCGATGAAAGAGAATACAGAAAGAGGCATCCGTATAAAAGATATGAAGCATGTCGGGTTCATCAGGGTAGGTCAATTGATATTTATGTTGGAGGATGTATCCTATTAGGTGACCAAGAGCTAGATTTTGTTTCCGTCAAGTGGTAGGTAGGCGAACGAAAGTCATGTGGTGAATGTAGTTACTAATTAAGTCAACCTCATCGAATTTTATTTGGACATAATAAGATAGGTAGCGACGGATAAGGTCGGGGTCAAATTGATACGGTCGCCACCTTTGGGTATTATGGAGGTTTGAAGGACATGTTGAATTATTCGGACATTTCAAGTTAGGGATTAAACGAGAGGTTGGTGTTGATGGAAAGTAGCATTCATAAGGGCTCTATTAACATCGCTCCAATCGAATTCGTTAGTAAGAAATGAGCGAACCATAGGTCCTTCAGTGGACAACCCAATATATTGGGCAATGTCGGCTCTAGTGATCTCAATGTTTCAGCCACAAACAAAAGAGTGAAAGGTGGTGTTATCGACAGTATAGGTGAGATTGGCGAAAAATTCGAAGAGAAGTTCAGAATTGTAGGGAAATGCTAGGGTGAGGAGGAATTGGAAGGTGGTGGAAGCGAAGAGGCCCATTACCTCGAAATTAAGAGCAGCCTGATTAAGCATTTTGGAAGAAGAAATTTTACAGGTTTTATACCTGTGGTAGGCTTCCTCGTTTTCAGTATTCAGAAAATGAGCAGGTGGGCGACTTGACGAGGATGAGCTTCCAGCAGTGAACCGACCTCGTTTAGACATTGCAAGAGGGCACGAAACTAGGTGAAGAAGAAAGTGAGGAATGATTTAAGGGAAAGGAATGGCCTAGCAAAGGGGTCTTATAAAAAATTTTGACAATCGTACAGTACGAATTCGGATCGTACAGTACGATATTCAATCAATATCCTAACCGGTCGTTTCAGGAAAAGGCAGTCAAATCGTATAGTACGATAAATATCGTATAATACAATCAGACAAATTTCGATCGTCCCGAGGACCTCAGTACGACTTTTGACCAAATATTTCGTACTATACGAATAGGTGTATCGTACTGTACGATCTATAATAAATATCATACCAAGCAGCTTTAACTCATATTTATTCATTGTGCTGATGAGTATCGTACCGTACGAAAGGTAAGTATCGTACAGCACGATATTAAGTAATGTCGTACCAACCGGATTTAATTTGTCCCAATCCGTTGCTGACGTGTATCATATCGTACGAAGAGGAGATATCGTACAATACGATAGGCAATAATGTCGGACGCATATCGTACAGTATGATGTGGGTCGTACCGTACGATCAAAAGAGCCGAAATCTGCTTGTTGGTGGACGTTATGTAGATTAAGATGTATCGTACGGTACGATATTTGTATCGTACAGTACGATAAACAGTCAAGGTCAGAGTTGTTGTGTGGTGAGTGTGTGATGATCAGGAGCATCCCTATTTAAATTTTTTTTTTGTTTGTTTTTTTTATGCAGTTATATCTATGACACCTAATCTAGTCCTCATGGTACTAAATGTATTGAAAGCTAGAGATTTTATGAATATGTCAGCTAGTTGATCTCCTGTAGCGATGTGATGCAATTCTATATCTCCCTTCGCAACGTGATCTCTAATGAAATGGTGTCTAATGTCTAAGTGTTTTGTTCGAGAGTGCTGAATTGGGTTCTTAGAGATGCAAATTGCACTTGTGTTGTCACACATTATCGAGATGGTTCCAATAGGAAATCCAAAATCAAGAATTTGTTGTTTTAACCATAGTACATATGCAACACAACTTCCTACTGCAATATATTCTGCCTCTGTTGTGGAAAGTGCTACTGAGTTTTGTTTCCTACTGGACTATGAAACTAATGATTGT
>NW_021352190.1:0-265 GCF_001605985.2 Dendrobium catenatum | reverse complement strand
GATCGACTCTACAAACTGCAATATAACATGTTCCTATGTGATCAGAAATTCGAAAAATACAAAAGGTATCTACAACAGCAATTTGAAAAAGAACAAGAAGAGATTCTAAAAAGATTTGGCGAGAAACTCGAAGAACTGGATGATCTGTATGCACCGCCTCATGGGAATCATCAACCAATTCATCAGGAGCTGAATTCGCAAGAAGGGGAGTCTGATGTAGACAAAGGGGGGGTCAACACAAGTTGAGTTTTACTTTTAATTTCTT
>NW_021352189.1:0-239 GCF_001605985.2 Dendrobium catenatum | reverse complement strand
TCCTCAAAGCAGTGGTATGTTGTTTGGTTGGTTCTTTGGCATGACGTATTATTATTAATTGAATGTCTTTAGATTCTTCACTTTAATTTCAAGAATCACTATTTTCTGAATCACTATTTTCTTTGGTTATATGCGTAAATGAAGCTAGCGGCATTGTGAATAGCATCCCTTAAGAACTTAGCATACTTCATGTCATTTTTGGCACAGAACAAATGCATAATAATTTTTCATTTATAATA
>NW_021352188.1:0-294 GCF_001605985.2 Dendrobium catenatum | reverse complement strand
AGACTTCAAATCAAGATCTTCTTAGAATGTTTTGTAACTTGGAGTCTATATTTTTCTTTTATTTGAGTATGAGAGAGTGTGATGGTAATTGAGTAACTTAGCACACACACCAGGGGGAGCTTTAAAAATTTACAATTTTATAATACTGATTGTACAATATGAATCATGTTCGTATAGGACGATCTGGTCAGTTATACTCCCCAAAGAGTAATGGAACGAATAGAGCGAGCGAAATTTTTTTTAAGTCTCGATCATCCAGAAGATTCTAACTCATTCATCCAGAATGATGTCCTC
>NW_021352187.1:0-296 GCF_001605985.2 Dendrobium catenatum | reverse complement strand
GTATTACAATCAGAAGCACAGATTTGTTGAGTTTCAATTTGGTAACTTTGTGTATGTCAAAGTCAGCCCGATGAAGGGTGTGAGCAGATTTGGTCAGGTGAGCAAGCTTAGTCTAAGATATGTTGGCCCTTTTGAAATCCTGGAAAGGATTGGAAAATCTGCTTACAGACTGTTACTTTCTGATTCGATGCCCGACGTGCATAATGTGTTTCAAGTATCCACTCTGAGGAAGTGGGTATCAGACTCTGGAAAGAAGTTTTCTGCTGATGAAGTTGAGATTCAGGAGAATCTGGCGT
>NW_021352186.1:0-256 GCF_001605985.2 Dendrobium catenatum | reverse complement strand
AACAATGCCTACACCCCTTTTTCGTATTCGATTTTCGTTCCTTTTCTATTCTTCGCATTTAGTTGTCTTTTGTTTAGTTTTGTTAGTTTCTTCACTGCTTCTTCTGTGTCTTGGCACCGCACACCTACAAACTGAGGAGAACCCAAAAGATATATGGCTCGATAAGTAACAAAAGGTACGTTCTAGTTTTATTTTACTGCATTTCTATTTCTTTATACTATTATTTATAGAACTGTTCTAATACATGTCTTTTCTA
>NW_021352185.1:0-500 GCF_001605985.2 Dendrobium catenatum | reverse complement strand
GATGATATACTTTTTGGATCTTCTAATAAAAAGTTATGTGATGATTTTTATAAAATAATGAGTAAGGAATTTGAGATGAGTATGATGGGAGAATTATCCTATTTTTTAGGGTTTAATATAAGACAATTGGATGATGTAATCTTTCTTAATCAATAAAAAGTACATTAAGGATATCTTGAAGAAATATGAAATGGATATAGCCAAGTCAATAGATACTCCCATGAGCTCCAATGTTCAGTTTGATAAGAAATCAAATGGAAAATATATTGATCAAAAGAAGTACAGAGGAATGATTGGATCACTACTTTACTTGACTACTAGAAGACATGATATAGTGTTTAGTGTTTGTCTTTGTGCTAGATTTCAAGATGATTCTAAAGAATTTCAACTAACTAAAGTTTAGAGAATCCTTAGATATCTTTTAAGGACCCAAAAAATAGGAATCTAGTATCCTAGGAACAACACTTCTTTTAAAATTATTGGATATTATGATTCTAATT
>NW_021352184.1:0-335 GCF_001605985.2 Dendrobium catenatum | reverse complement strand
CATATTAATTTTTAATATATTACAGTAAATAATATATAATTGAGCTTAATTTAGAAAGTGTCAAAATATCTTAACGGTATACAATAAAACTTATACTGAGAAAAATTTACATTTTCAAAATTTAGCCAAGTTATTAGATATTGCATAAAATAATATTCTAAAGCTTTAGTAGGAAAAAATTGATATATTTTTAAAATCACCTGGTAAAAAATCTTAAATAAATACTCAAAATTTTCATAATCTTAATATGTATAATATATTAAAAGTTACGTAATGAAAGCTTTACCAATATAAAATTTTTCTCATTTTTTTGGTAATGAAAACATAAATTTGAT
>NW_021352183.1:0-394 GCF_001605985.2 Dendrobium catenatum | reverse complement strand
ATATACTAAATCAAAGAAGGGGTTGATGGCTATTAAAATTGATATAGAGCAAGCACATGATAGTATGAGTTGGTCCACTCTTACTCAAGTACTTGACTATTTTCGGTTTCCAAAGAAATTTTCTAATCTGATAATGGAATGTGTGAAAGAGCCAATGTTTGTTATTATGATTAATGGAAGTCACTCTGAATGGATTGAAGCAAGATGTGGGTTTAGACAAGGGTGTCATTTGCCTCCTTTTCTTTTTGTTATGTTCTCTCAGTTATAACTGATGTGTTTGCTCAAAGAGGAAAAATTTAGGTATAAAGGTTGCCCCCAATGCTCCTTTAATATCTCACTTATTTTATGCAAACAGTATAATTTTTTTTTTCTGAAGCCAACCGTAAAAGCATGA
>NW_021352182.1:0-256 GCF_001605985.2 Dendrobium catenatum | reverse complement strand
CTAAAATTCAATTCAGTTTTCATTACTTTCCTAATTCGTTCACTTATCCTTTATGAAATTTCGGATTCGAAATTCAAATTGAAATTTGAATTTTAAATCCCTCCTTGAATAATGAAATCCAATTAGGAAACTTTTACACCTCACCTAATATGATATTAATTCAGAATTTGAATTAATTGCTGTAATCAATCACGTGGGCCCCATTTTGCTTAACACCAACAGCCCTCTCTCTCTCCATGTGGCCGGCCACCTCATC
>NW_021352181.1:0-244 GCF_001605985.2 Dendrobium catenatum | reverse complement strand
TTGGGGGTGCACTTTGGCATAGAATAAGCATGTTGAGATGGAATTTGGTTCAAATTATAAATCAACCCTAATTAGTCGCTGATTAATGTCTTGTATTGTCTTCTAAATTTCACTTATTTTTTGTTTAACACCATCGAGATAAACTGGCACTTTGGCATTGCTGTAGGAATTTGTTTAGCCATAAATATTTGCATTAAAATGGAAATTGTTGTTTTCATGTGGATTGAATTTTGCTCGGAACAAG
>NW_021352180.1:0-234 GCF_001605985.2 Dendrobium catenatum | reverse complement strand
ACAAGAATTGCTCATGAGTTTTCTCAAATGGAGTAACAAAGCCAAGAGTAAACTTAGCTAATATTTAATTTAAAAATATTACCATAAGAGAAAACTGCAGATGATAAACAAAGGTTTTTTGTATAATTGAATAGGTCATTTATCTTTATCACATGCCTTAAGATCCATTTTCTATCAGAGTTAAACCACATAGTAGTGGACTAATCAACGTATCCATATAGTACTCTTAGGAAA
>NW_021352179.1:0-346 GCF_001605985.2 Dendrobium catenatum | reverse complement strand
GAAATTCCAATAAATACATAAACTTCAAAAATTCATAACTAATTCAAGAAAAATCCAAATCAATCAAACTCACTTGCATTCAAATCAAAATAATGTCTAATATTTATTAAAAATATAAAAATTCCAAAAAAACATTAAATTCAAAAAGTCAACTTTTTGGTCAACTATAGCTCAAAACTAGTTCAAACCTTCGTAATAAAATATAGAAAAATTCAATTTCAATGTACTTACTGTCTAACTGATCGTATTAAGGTTTAGTGTTTTAATAAAATGCTAACTTTCCATAAAATACTTTTTATTAAAAAGTCAACTTTTAACCCTTTAATTGAATGATTAAAATATTCAA
>NW_021352178.1:0-265 GCF_001605985.2 Dendrobium catenatum | reverse complement strand
AGATAAAGTTTAAATTATGTTGTTGAAAGATGTTTAGATAGCTTTTAAATCCAATAAAATAGAAATAAATATTGAAAAAGAATCAGAAAGTTTTCTCGCTATGGATGTAAGAAATAAAGTGGAGACAAACAAAATGAATTTGCAAGGATAGGTCAAAATAAATTTAAAAATTTAGACATTTTCCAATAAAAAAAATGAAAAATAAAAAAAAATAATGTTAACGAAGTGAATAGAAAAGAGAAAATGATTTGAATTTGGGGAGCTT
>NW_021352177.1:0-215 GCF_001605985.2 Dendrobium catenatum | reverse complement strand
TGAGTGGTTATTGACTGTATGAATGATTTAGCATTCAGTACACATTAAAGGTCATCACTCATAAGTGGACTTCTATATGAGTGAGGACTCCTCGTTTATTTGTCAATGTTCACATTTATCATACACATCACTATGTTCATTTGTAGGAAACTCCATGCTGCTAATTTGTAAGCATATTTAGAACTCCTTCAGGTTTGCTTGTGGAGAACACATTG
>NW_021352176.1:0-313 GCF_001605985.2 Dendrobium catenatum | reverse complement strand
GGTGCTTCAGCTGCTAAAGCCCCCAAAGTAATAAAAATGTTACACCTGTTAAAACTGTGAATGGAGTGAAAACTCCATTACCTTTCAATGAATGAAGCAATGAGGATAGGGAATTGGCTCAACTGAATACTAAGTGTTTAAATTATTTTTTCTATGCATTGAAGTCTGAGGACTATATGAGAGTGTCTACCTGTGTTTATGGTAAGGAGATTTGGGATAGACTGTGTATTACATACGAAGGAACAAACTAAGTAAAACAGTCTAGACTTAACATTATACTTCATGATTATGAACTCTTCCGTATGAAACCTAG
>NW_021352175.1:0-281 GCF_001605985.2 Dendrobium catenatum | reverse complement strand
TCGCTTTGAGAGTATAAGACTATCCTTAAAGGGGATATATTTTTTTTTTTTTGGAGTTCTCTATATCTTGATTATGATGGGAGTTGAAACTAGGGGTATAAGAGAGTCAAGTCTAGTTGAGTAGTGGCCTTATTGAGCTCGTCTCGTCAATAAAAAATTTGGCTCGAGCTCGAGTTGAGCTCAAAAGGCGAGTTAATAAGTTGTAAAAAAATATTTTTTTAATCAAAATGGGTTAATGAGTCGGGTTCAAGTTATTCATGTTGGTCTTTTTGAATGAAAAC
>NW_021352174.1:0-325 GCF_001605985.2 Dendrobium catenatum | reverse complement strand
TTAGTGTAGCATCCGGCCAGAATTTTGTGGGAACCTCTGCGGTAAAGAGCAGGGATCGAGTTGTTTCGATAATGTGTCTATTTTTCCGCTCAGCGAGTCCGTTTTGTTCGGGCGTGTATGGACACGATATTTGATGGTGAATGCCATGTTCCAAGAGAAACTTCTTCAACGTGTGATTTGTGTATTCAGTTCCCCCATCCGTGCGAAGGCATTTGAGCTGCTGCGATGTTAGTTTTTCGACATAAGTTTTAAAATTGCTAAATATAAAAGAAACCTTAGATTTCTGTCGCATGGGAAAAAGCCATGTAAAGCGAGTAAAGTCATT
>NW_021352173.1:0-200 GCF_001605985.2 Dendrobium catenatum | reverse complement strand
GGTAAACTCACTTGCATTAGACTCCAATTAGGACCTATTATTTGTTAAAGATCTTAGGTTTCTAGAAACTGGCCCAGATTGGAAAGTCAACTTGTTGGTCAACCCCAGCCTATAGTCTAGTGCCCGAAACTTAGAAATTTCATAACTTTGCCTAGAAAACTCTAAGTCCAATGTACTACCTGTCTAACTGCTCGTCTTAA
>NW_021352172.1:0-551 GCF_001605985.2 Dendrobium catenatum | reverse complement strand
AATCTAAAATATTGAAAAGATTCAACATATGGAAAACCAATCATAAAAGGCAACGTGAAAACAAAAAAAAAACTAAAATAAAAAAAAGCTAACACACAATCAACACAAAAACAAAAGAAAAACTTAAAACAACACTAATCAAAAATGTATTTCAAGAATTTATTGAAGCAGCAAGTTTAAGTATTTATGAGCTGCGAGCCTCCATATGTCCAATTATCCTATGCTCCCACGAGGTCTTTGGTGAGAGCACTCCTACAAGAACTCAACAACGGTCAGATTTAGGAACCCAAACAGGTTTGGGCCCCTTCTTAGGAAAAGTAGAATGCAATGCTGTTATGGTATGCTGTGAATCATGCATCTTAGATCTCCACACCCAATGTGTACTACGGTGAACGGTGCAAGTGTGTGAGATGTGTCCTAGCATTCCACATGAAAACATCTAACTACAGGAAAAGGATTTCTTAAATGGTTTGAGTTATAATGCCTCTTCCTAGGTTCTGGCTTAGGATCAAAAATAGATGTCATCCGATTCTTCTTACATGTATCCAAAT
>NW_021352171.1:0-366 GCF_001605985.2 Dendrobium catenatum | reverse complement strand
TTTAAATATGTGCCACATGTATCGTCCAAGACGAACTGTGGATCGGCCAGGATGATTTTCTAATAATGGATCATCTGCAGTCGATTTTAAGGATTTAAATGTGCTGACACGTGGATCGTCAAGGACGATCTAGTGTATCGGCCAGGACGATGACCATAAAATGCATCGGCCAGGATGAAATAGGTTATCAGCCACGACTATCATCATTATTGCAACAGAGTTCGATCAGACCGTCCAGGACGATATATTATCGTCCAGGATGATGAGTTACAACAAGCACATAAAAGATCAGCAGATGGAATTTGAAGAGAATTTGCCCTATCATCCAAGACGATAAAAGTATCGGCCAGGACGATGTGACTAGAA
>NW_021352170.1:0-2893 GCF_001605985.2 Dendrobium catenatum | reverse complement strand
TTTAGAAAACTTAGAGAAATTCTAGAAATTAGGATACGTATCCTTTTAACTCAAAACATTGAACACTTGAACTTAGTGACATTTCCAACCCATAGAAAAATTTTCACTGATTTTTTAAGTCATTAAGCCCTTTAATTAATTTAATTAAATTCAAACCCTTAATTAACCCTCAAAACTTCCAAAAATTCTAATAAATTGAATTTAAACCCAAAAAAATATGAATAAGACCTCTAACTGACCAGAATTAAACCCTTAATAAGTGAAAATTAAAAGCCCCTTGATTTGACAGAAAATTAAACTTTAATTTAATTTTAAGTAAAAATCAATATTTAATTAAAAATAATTAAAGATTCTAAACAAAATCTCCCAAACACTTGGGAATCTCTTCTTACGTCATTACTGACCTTTGGAGCTGATTTCAAGAAGTTGGGATCTTATTTGAATCAAAATCACAAAAATGCCCTTTAATTAAAGATATTTAAAAATTCCAATAATTACACAAACTTCAAACCTTCATAATTAATTCAAGAAAAATTCAAATCAGTCAAAATCACTTGCATTTAACTCATAATGATGTCTAATATTTATTAAAAATATTAAACTTCTAGAAATTTGTTAAAATCAAAAATGTCAACAAATCGGTCAACTTTAAGTAAAAATGAGTTCAAAACTTTAAACCTTCGTAACTAAATATAAAAAAATCCAATTTCAACGTACTTATATTCTAACTGATCGTATTAAGGTCTAGTATTCTAATAAAATGCTAACTGTCCAGAAAACACTCTTAATTAAAAAGTCAATTTCTAACCACTTAATTAAATGATTAAAATATTCAAAAAAATTCTAAAAAACTCAAAATCACTCTTAAACTACAGAAATGTCTAATCAACCCTTAAAATTAGTAATCAACCAATTTTGATTAAAGTTCATTAAATTTAAAACCTTAATCAACTTAAGCTACTTAATTATACCGGGTATCACTGGGTAACCTAGGTCTACGAGACTATTAGCTTAGCCCAAAGAAAGGTGAAATAAACTTCACGGTCTCGATGTGAAACAAAGGTGGTATCTAACAAATAATAAAAAAAATTAATCTTAAAATTAATCTTAAGCCATTAAGATTTAAATTTTAATTAAAAATTCCTTTTAGCCTTTCAACCAACCAGAACCTTAAGCAAGTTCAATCAAATATCCTATTTAGGACACACCCAAACCACACAGCCTTACTCGCATACTTTAGATGATTTGCTAGGACAACCAACTCTAGTTTTAGGCTAGGCCGGTGTTTACTTTTCCGTTGTGTGCCAGGTTTTCGAGTTTTCACTGCATGTTGTTTGCTAGCTTAGAATTAATTGATTATTTGTTTATTTACTGTAATCTGTTGAGCATTTAAATTTTAAATATATTATCTGCTTGAGATCAAATATTAACTGCTTGAGATCAAATATTAACTTCTTGGGGATTATATATAACTGTTGATTATTAGGATAACCTTGCAGGATCGAGTCTAGATTTTTCTATTTTAAATAAATGTAAATTTTATTGGATAAGGTTGTAAATTCTTTAAAGTGATTTGAGATTGGGATTTAAATATCCAACTTGAGTTCCAAAGAGGTGAAGACATCCCTAAAGGGGAGAGTCTTCTTCCATTTGGAAGTCAAGTTAGGATACCTTCCAAATATCCAAAGAGAAAAGATAACACCCCGTTCAAGGGAGAGTTTCTTTCCATTTGGATATCCAGAACCGACGAATCAAGCTGCTCGTGAGAAGGCGAAGAAGTGGATAGCGAGAAGAATCCCAAATCTCAAAATCACTTAAGTCTTAGGAGTAGAATCTGGGTTGTTGTCAGTAGTGCCCGACCACTTTACTTTTCTGCAATTCTGGATGTAATAATAAGTGGCACTTGCCATAAGGACATTCAATTTGAGCTATTGATTTATTTATTGATTGATGTGTTGAATGCGATTAGGATCTACCTGCTTTTTTTAGTTTTTTGGCGATCTTGCATGTCGTATTTTGATTTAGCCTGGAACTCGATCTTAGGCTATTAAGGACTTATCAAAATTTTTCTACTTTAAGTAAATAAAATTTTTAAAACAACATAGAAACTCTAACGTTTAAAGAAATAAGCCCAGGACCGCCAGAAGTTTTCATTTCATAGCATTCATTCAAATTCAAGCTTTAAATCTAGTCGATTAGCATGCATCATATTAGCAACTAATTTAAAAATCTTTAAATCTTTAATTACATTAGCTTCAGCATCAAACCCAACATAAGTCAAAGGGGCCAATTAGGACCCGCTCTAGATGTCGGCCCCGTTCTAAAAAACTTTTCTTAAACAACGTCCCTACCACTCAACATTAAAAGATCGGACATATGTTTTTAAAGCATTTAGGTGATTTAGCTGGCTCCCCAATCCAGGCCGATTTAAGTCCAGATTTGCACTGCTCTAGCTAGGTTCGGGTCATTTTTCAGTACCCAATTTAGACTTAGGTTTCGAGGCTGGCACGGGCCATAAGACCTCAACCTCTAGGAATTGAATCCCACTTTCTAATAAAATTGATCACTCAAATAAAAAATATCTTTCAATCAAATTCGAGCCCAATAATTAAGATAGGTTGGGGTGTTTTTGAAGTAATTCAGAATCTCAAAACACTCCCTACTTCTCTTCCCTTGAATCTAAAAATAAGTGCTCAATATTGAACTAATCCCTATTCAAATTCTAAACCTTTCTTCCCTTGATATCAATATTCGAAATTCTTAAGTAAAATTCGTATCGCTATTTTAATCGAGAGTGTTCGTAAGAAAATTTCCAATTTTCCTACGATGTAATTAACTATGAGGGCTTGCGCTCGTAGGAGATTTAGTAGCCTAGATCTAATTTTCAAAATTG
>NW_021352169.1:0-241 GCF_001605985.2 Dendrobium catenatum | reverse complement strand
GAAGGTCATGAGACCAAGAGACCTGAGGGAGGCGATGAAGTTGGCTCAGTTAGTGGAGAACCAGAAGACCAACGCCCGAAATTGGAGGAACAACCACTCAGGAGGTCCCACCAGGACAACTACCACTTACTTGGCTCCAAAAGGGTCAAGCCCTAGTTTCCCTAGAGAGAGTGGAAATGAGAAGAGCGGGGTGACCAGATCTGCTGGAAGCTTCAAGAAATTGACTGAGGAGGAGATGCAG
>NW_021352168.1:0-379 GCF_001605985.2 Dendrobium catenatum | reverse complement strand
TTCCAGGTTCGTACAGACGAAATTGACAGATTCTTCATAATTTTCTTCAGTTCGTCCGAGACTAAGGTCAGTTCGTCCGGGATTAACAACACTAAAAAAATAGCTTTTGAGGGGTTTTACATCTATTGTATTGGATGATGAATTATTAAAGAAATTTTAGTTTTCTTTGTTTGATTTCTAAGTGAGTTATTGAGAGGAGAGACCCTAGGTGGGTGAAAACAATACCCGTCAATCTTTGGTGGATTTCAAGATTCGCGGTTCTAAAATCTCTTTCTTTTTCCTCTACTTCAAAACCCCTCTCCTAACCCATCCACCCGCTGGCCTCACCATTCTCACCCCTTTCTTTTCCTCCTACCTAAGCCTAAATCCCTACCCAACC
>NW_021352167.1:0-257 GCF_001605985.2 Dendrobium catenatum | reverse complement strand
CAAGTGCCACTCCACCTGTATCCTTCTTCTCAAAGTGCAGCAACTTTAGGGTGTCGTCATTTTGTTTGCAAGAGTCGTTTGTATTGTTGTAAGTTTTAATTTCTTTTATTTCTTTAATTTGAAATGTAAGAGTTTGTTCTTTCCTTTTCTCTTCCTTTTCTCATTTTCGTCGGTAGAAGTCCGTATCCTCTTTTTGTGATCGAAGAATATAGGCTCCCTGTATCTTTTGCCCGCATCAATTGGTATCAGAGCAAGTT
>NW_021352166.1:0-390 GCF_001605985.2 Dendrobium catenatum | reverse complement strand
AGTTTTATTAATGACTTATACAACAACTTTATAGCTAAAAAATTTTAAAAATTTGCAAAAAATAGTTGTCAAAAGTTGTCCCAAACAAAGCTCAAAAGAGAGGCTCCTTCCTAATAGCACTATGAATATATTCGATGCATATATTGTTATAATGTGATGTGAATGTCTTCACAATGAATACAAATAATCCTCATCGTAACCATTCTAATCTCATATAATCAAAAGATTTTATGATAATAATAGAACGGTATATATATCTAATAAACACTCTCACATATCTTAATCAAGACTTCGTTTAGGCCAACTTTACAGCTTTTTAAAGTAACTTTATAGTACAAACTTTATTTTTTACTAAAACTGCTTTAAGAAGCAGTAAGAAAGCCGTCCTAA
>NW_021352165.1:0-766 GCF_001605985.2 Dendrobium catenatum | reverse complement strand
CTCTCTCTCTCTCTCTCTCTCACTCTCACACACACACACATAACTATTAAAGATCATTGTTCCATGATAGAAAAATTGTGGTTTGATGATGTTAATTAGGCGACGACAAGGCAAGGATGGTGATCCAGTGGTAGCGATCAAATGATAGTACGGGTGGCCACGATCTAATTGAGGCGATTAAGAACAGTGGTTCAATAATCTGAGATTGTGCATGTGGTGATGGTCCAACAACGAGGATAGTCTGATGATGATGGAGGTTCGACTGTGACGATCTAATAATAGTGGTTTGGCAATGACAATTCCACATGCAAAGAGGGTCATGCAAGTGGCTGTGATTTGATGATAGTTGTTGGGCGGATGTCCGATAATAATGATTGGGTTGGTGATTTAGGCTTCGTTTGGGACGATTTTTTTATTGTGTATTAAATAAGTTTGCTTATACAAAATTAAAATTTTGGTACTATAAAGCTATTATAAGAAATAGTAAGAAAGTCGTTCCAAACAAAACATTAATGTTGGTGATTGAATTGAGCTCCAAAATTTTTCAAGCCCTTTGAATCTCAGGCCATGCATCCCCTTTTATGTAGATAGTGAGAAAATATTGAAAATTTTCGAAATGATCTTGCCTCATAAATAAAGCCAAAATTTTGAATTCTTTTTTAACAACCTGCATTGATTTCCTCTTTGTCCTGTGAAATAACTAATTAGGCTTTGTTTAATTTAAGGAAGTTGAAAAGAGAGGGAAAACAAAGTAATGAAAACCAAA
>NW_021352164.1:0-204 GCF_001605985.2 Dendrobium catenatum | reverse complement strand
TGTTCACGGTCCCACACCATATAAATTTAATAGAAATCCATTTCTCTCTCTCTCTCTCTCTTCCCCACGCTTCCTGTCCTTACAACTGACGAGCAATGGGAACGATAACATGGGAGCAGAGCCGAGCAAACGTTAACCTCTCAAGCCGCACCACTTTCTGGAAATCCCTAAAATATCAGCTAAAGGAAGCATTCTTTCCCGATG